>NC_068994.1:1070586-1071759 GCF_001194135.2 Octopus bimaculoides | reverse complement strand
TATATCTATCGATCTATCTATCTATACATCTATGTGTGTGTGTCTGTGTATGTGAATGCATGTGTTTGTGAGTGCATGTGTGTATGCATATGCATGTATGTATGTATGTTTGCATGTGTATGGCAGAACCGTTAGCATGCCAGGTGAAATGCTTAGTGGTACTTCGTCTGCCACTACGTTATGAGTTCAAATTCCACCAAGGTCGACTTTGCCTTTCATCCTTTCGGGGTCAATTAAATTAGGTACCGGTTATGCACTGGGGTTGATCTAATCGACTTAATCCCTTTCTCTGTCCTTGTTTGTCCCCTCTATGTTTAGCCCCTTGTGGGCAATAAAGAAATAAATATATATACACATATGCATGCACACACACACACATATGTATGGTTGGGAAGATCTGTGCCTAAGTGTTCACCTGTTTTTTCATAGGATTGTGTATGCATATGTGTGTGTATGTTTGTGTGTGTGTGTATATATACAAGTGCATGCATGTGTGTGTATGTGTGTGTGTGTGTAGCTGTGTCTATGAGTGGGTGTGTCTGTCATAACACCATTTTAAAGATGATTGTATGGTCAGCTGAGTAAGTTAGTGTTTGGTGTCCATTGAAGGGACAAAACAGAATCAGTCAGGTATATCGTTACATGGAAATGTAAACATGTGTGCATGTGTGTGTGTGTGTCTGCATTAGCCTGTGTGTATTTGCATGTGTATCTTTTTGTGTTAGCCTCTGTGTGTGTGTGTGTGTGTGTGTGTGTGTGTGATATATTTGTGTGAGAGAAAGCTGTATGCATCATTTCTGGTTGAAAAAATAAAGGATTTTCAAAATAATAAATTTCTCAACTTTTAGTAATTTTTAATTTTTATGTCAAAATGTGAAATTTCTAAGTTCAAGACTAGAATAAGTCATCAGACACACACACACACACACACACACACACGCACAAACACACACACACACACAAACACATACGTTCATTTACATACGCATAGGAGAAAGATGTCTCATCAGAGATTAAAGATATCTAGTCATGGTGGAATAACATCACATTTTGTATATATATGTGTGTATAGATATATATCCATACATGCATATATATGTATACACACACACACACACACATATATATATATAGATATATATACATATCCATACATGTGTGTGTGTATATATA
>NC_068994.1:1069256-1070344 GCF_001194135.2 Octopus bimaculoides | reverse complement strand
TATACACACACACACACACATATCAGTGAGCTCCTCTTCCCCCCTCTCCCTCTTCATACTGTCTCTCCCCTCTCTCTCTCCCCCTCTCTGTACATATATGTATATCATCTTCATAATCATCATCATCATTATCAATGTCTCTCATAGTAATATCTACTTTTCTATGCTTGCATGGGTCAGAAATATTTATACACACACACACACACATATCAGTGAGCTCCTCTTCCCCCCTCTCCCTCTTCATACTGTCTCTCCCCTCTCTCTCTCCCCCTCTCTGTACATATATGTATATCATCTTCATAATCATCATCATCATTATCATCATCATTTAACGCCTGCATTCCATGCTGGCTTGGGTTGGCCATCTTATCTGAATCCAGTGGACCAGAGGACCATGTTGCTCTTCAATGACTCACATGTGGCATGCTTTCTATGGCTGTCCTTTCCGTCCTAACACCAACCACATTACAGAGTCTACTCAGTGCTGTTCTTGTGGCACTGGCACTTGTGACGTATCCACCTAGCTCGTAACCCACTCACACATAAACTTCCACACTTAAATATCTTTACATTCAAATATAGTCTAAGTGGCTGAGTGCTCCATAGGTACTTGTAATCATGATATAATAATTCCCATGCAGAATTAACATGACTGTGTGTGGACAAAGCTGGCCTTGTGAGTAACCAACAAAGTCCTTTTGAAAGGCTTCCATGCAGTTTTCATTTCCCCAATTCCACTTATTTTAGTCACACAACATGCATTGTACTGAAGTTCTGTGAAACTCCACTGGCCCCACTTAGGACTGGGAATCGAATTTCTTTAACCACTTCACCAAACCTACACGACCTACACACACACACACACACACACACACACACAGATACGCATTCACGTACACACATACTAGACAACCAGATCAAACCATCTCAAGCGTAACTGCTCAAAACGGTCATCACTTCTGCTATTTGACTGATGGAAGAAGGCCAAGAAGGACCCGTCTTTTCTTTTCCCTGTCCTTCTAATTGTTGCTTCGCTTGTCCACCTTTGCATCGTCCATCTGTCCTAATGTTTTAATGCCCTCTATTGC
>NC_068994.1:1068114-1069129 GCF_001194135.2 Octopus bimaculoides | reverse complement strand
TATATATATATATATATGCACACACAAGCACATGCCAACACTTATTTCAACATATAGAGAGATAAAATATGGTGGTCAGCTGGCAGAAACGTTAGCATGCCAGGTAAAATGCTCAGCGGTATTTCGTCTGTCTTTACGTTCTGAGTTCAAATTCTGCCGAGGTCGACTTTGCCTTTCACCGTTTGGGGGTCGATAAATTAAGTACCAGTTGTATACTGGGTCAATCCAATCGACTAGCACCCCCTCCTCCCCAAAAATTTTAGGCCTTCTGCTTAGAGAAGAAAAGAGTATATATAGACAAAATGATATATATATACATTGATATTTCTAATATTTAAACTCAGATAGAAGTTAGCAATATATATGTGTGTAAGTCTGAAAATGCATTTTCAATTTCACACATCTATGTCATCATCATCATCATCATTACCATCACCATTTAACATCCGTCTTCCATGCATACATGGGTAGGACGGTCAACATGAGTCATCCAGGTAGAAGACTACCCCAGGTTACTGTGTCTCTAACCCTGGACCAACCAATGCATTTTGTGTGAATTTAGCAAACAGGAACTTTGTGAAGGCCCACTGTATGTGTGTGGATGCATGAGCATGTGTCATTGTGTCTATGTTTATCCCCCACCACCACCATTTGACTGCCAATGCTGGTTTGTTTGTGTCCCCATAACTTAGCATTTCAGCAAAAGCAATTAACAGAATAAGTATCCAACTTTAAAAAAATAATACTGGGTTTCATTTGTTTGAAAAAACCCTTCAAGGCAATGCCCCAGCATGGCCACAGTCCAATGACTGAAACAAGTAAAAGACACACTATACAGGCATGGCTATGTGGTAAGAAGCTTGCTTTCCAACCACATGGTTCCAGGTTCAGTCCCACTGCATGGCACCTTGGCAAGTGTCTACTACTATAGCCTCAGGCCAACCGAAGCCTTGTGAGCGGATTTGGTAGATGGAAACTGAAAGAAGCCCATCATATATATATATATATATATATA
>NC_068994.1:1066441-1067649 GCF_001194135.2 Octopus bimaculoides | reverse complement strand
ATATATACACACACACACACAACAAGATATGAATATACATCTATGGATTTCAACATCTTCATCCTCCTCCTCTTCATCATCATCATCATCTACATAACTAAATATCATTCTACTTACATATGTCTATGAGCATATGTGTATGCATGCATACATAAATCCAAATCTTAGACATATACATGTATGTGAGTGTGTATATATATCTATATATATATATATATATATATATATATATATATATATATATATATATATATATATATATATATATGCAAATATTTCATAAATATATATAAATATAAAAGATATATGCATAAGTATATATATGTGTATGTACGTATGCACTTCTATACACACACAAACACACACACACATATATACGTACATAAATACACATATAAATACACACATGCTTATATATATATATATATATATTTTTATACATATTTGTATGTATGTATGTGTGTGTGTGTATGTGTGTGTGTATGTGTGTGTGTATGTGTGTGTGTATGTGTGTGTGTATGTGTGTGTGTGTGTGTGTGTGTATGCGAATGGGAATTGTTGCAAGCTTTCATTTACTTGCACAATGTTAGTGTAATTCAGTTCACACAAACATCAGTCTTTAATTAGCACCTAGTAGGTATGGGTGGGGTGGGGATGGTGAGTGGGAGGATATTGATTACCACCGACTTTAATAACAATGTGCTTCTATGTAGTTATGTATGCATGTAGATATCCATGTGTATATATCCATGCAAGCATGTGGGCATATGTGTGTGTGTGTGTGTGTGTGCATATGTATAAATATATTCATAAAAGTAGTGTGTGTAATTCTAACTATAATATGCAGTTCACTGATCATATACACACACACACACACACACACACACACACAAACATTCATATATATATATATATATATATATCCACACAAACATATATATATAAATCATATGTTTCTCAATGTGAGTGTCTTAGTATATATATATATATATGTGTGTGTGTGTGTGTGTGTGTATGAGTGTGTATTCAAACATATAATTATATATACAATTCATTTCAAACATACACACATATGTAATGTGCATATGTGTATATAATTATATATATTACTCACATACATACATACATGCCTATATATATATATATATATGTCTGTGTGTGTAGATTACACATTTACATAAGTATTATCTGTGTGTGTGTGTGTGTGT
>NC_068994.1:1065538-1066410 GCF_001194135.2 Octopus bimaculoides | reverse complement strand
TATATATATATATATACATATATATATATATATATATGTCTGTGTGTGTAGATTACACATTTACATAAGTATTATCTGTGTGTGTGTGTGTGTGTGTGTGTACAAGAACACCTCTGTAATGAAAGGGAATGAGAAATTAGAAAAATGTGAAAAGAAAACTCTATGCATGTGAGTAATAATACATGTGTATGTGTCTGCATGTGGGAACGATGGATATGATTAGTGTGAATGCATCTGTGTGCACTCATGTGTGTGTGTGTGTCTGTGAGTCTGCATGTGTGTGCATGTGTGTGTATGTGTGTGTGACAGTCTTTAATATCCATTTCACTAAATGAAACCTTGGGTCATATTTTTACATTCAAATCAGATAGAGTTGATTATTACAGCTACACTAGAGTTAGGAAATAGGAAATAATTATTCTGTCACAGATAAAACAATTTTTTTTCATATGTACGGATATATATAATTATGGTTTTGTGTGTATGTGTGAGCATGTGCATGTGTGAGAGAGAGAGAGAGAGTGTGTATAATATATATATATATATATATATATATATATATATATTATACACCAACCCATATTCATATATAATTTGTATAAATATTATTCATATACATCCATACATATGAAACTATATATACACATAAACAGCCACACTTTTATTTACACACACATACACACACATTTATATATATATATATATACGTACACACACACACACACACACACACACACACACACATGTATTTATGGAGAGGTTACAGAGAAGCATAAGCACTCACTACAGAAGGAGAGTACAGATATTAATTGTAATGCAGAGATTACTCTCCGTTCCAACTCAGAGTTTTGCAAATACTTGTGTGCACGTCT
>NC_068994.1:1054830-1065306 GCF_001194135.2 Octopus bimaculoides | reverse complement strand
ATATATATATATATATATATATATATATATATATATATATATATATACGTATGTATATACATACCATTATAGCTATGTATGTATATATATATATATATATTTGCATATATATATATGTGCATATAAGAAACTTGAAGAAAACGTGATTTTTCTTGAAAAGGCATCCTGTGAAAATGGGTTACATGGAAAATAAGAAATAATTTCTGATAAGTAACCAAAAATATTCCAGAAGCCTATTTACTTCACAAACTCATTATTGCCACATTTATTTCTTCTTTTTTCTTTTTTTATTTTCTCAAACATGTCTACTTACACAAATACATATTGTATTGATTTCTCTTGCTTCCTTTTACTTTTTGAGAGAGAGAGTGTATGTGTGTGTGTGTGCATGCATGTGCGTGTGTGTGTGTGTGTGTAAATATACATCTGTGTGGTGTGAGGGTTTTATTTTTCTTGCATTTTTTTGTATTTGATTTTATGTTATTTATTTTATCATCATCATCATCATCGTCATCATCGTCATTTATTTTTTTTGAGGATGATTCAGCAATTAGAAAGAGAATGTTAAGTACCTTGAGTGCTTTCAATTTGTGCAAGAGAAACGCAGAGAGATGTGGAACCTATTGCTAAGATGCCTACATTTGCTTCAATGGTTATTGTATAGGAAGGCCTGTAAGGAGAGATCACTGTCCAATTATTCTAGAGAATTGGCCAAATTTGACAGGTTCCTCTCCTGTCTTCAATAGACAATGTGACATTGGCTTTAGTGAATATCAGCAAATGTAATTCAGTTTTACTGGCTTTTGGTAAACTGTTCCGTCCTGTACACAGACTCTTTATTCTAGCCAGTTTCTGCCATATAATGACCCTTTCATGGCTATAAACCACCTACATGTTTCAATTAAGTTCAAAAATGGTTTGAAAATATTTAAAACGTTTTTTTAACAGAATCATTGTGGTTGTTGATTTGGTTGTTGTTTGATCAAACGTATCCAATAACTGATCATCCTGTCTTTTATTCATGAAGATAAATTGAATCGTTGATTAAATCAGTTAACGATTATTCATTTGTAAATGGTAGAGTATGATTTGAAGAATATCTTGCTGGTTGAAAGTCTCAGAAGTGGGGTTTTTTTTCTTGGTTTATATGGTTATAGTTGCTACTGCAGATCTACAATGATAGGCATTCCAGCCATGGCCAGGCTTCTAAACTTTTCTAAAAGTAGAATTCACACATTATCTACTATACTGTCTTTATATAAGAAGGTAGGGTGTGATTTAAGGGAAAATTGGCTGCTATTTCTAACATTGATTTGTCATCTGGTGTGCCACCTTGTTGGCATGAGGGGGAGCTATGGAGCAGCCATGTGTGATGGTGGTGACCCTGTTAATGTGTGGTTGGGGTGGTAGCAGTTTGTTGTTGCTGTATATTTTCAGTTCAACCCTGATTTAGCTAAGGTATGATCAAAAGCTTTCCAGCCATGACTCTACCATTTGTTCCTCAATGTAAGAAACCTTCAACCAACAGAGAAGGAACTAATTAATGAGCAGAGCTAGGGCTTTCTTAGATGAAATGAAGAGTGTTTAGCTGTGAGGAATATGATTGAAGTAAACCATTCCAATGACCCAGTCTTATTAACAAATGGATAGAGGCACAACTGAGTGACGAAGAGGTTCCATGTCTGATAATGACTGAAGGTCCAATTTAAGATAAATATATAAACAGTGTAAGTACTCTCTATAAAGATGAATACTCAGCTCTGTAAAATATAAAATCTTAATTTTATTTCAAGAACCAATGACGGTGGGTGGCATAAAATGGCGTTATTTTCTTAGACTTTTACAATCTGATCCCAAGACATGTGTATATATATATATATATATATATATATATATATATATATATATATATATATATATATATATATATATATTTATACAGATGTAAGTGGATGGTTATAGAACCATAATACTAAACAGAACAGACTCACATTCTCTTCTCGTCTACATGAAAACTCTTCCAGCATATTACCAACTTCTAAAATGTTTGAACTCTGAAATCCAAGGTAGAAAGTTCTAACCCCAGCAGGTGTTAATCGAGTCTTGCATGCAGGTCAATAAGTCTTAAATGGTAAGAATTATCAGCAGTTCCGGACTTTATAGCAAGTTCAGAACATATTCTCATTTCTGCTGCTTTAAACTTTGGTTTTCTTGTTGTTCTTGTAGTTCCTTTGACATTTCGCAAACTCTTCACCCCCAACTGGGATTTGCATTGAACTTTTCAACAGGGTTGCCATGTTTTATTGCTTGTTCTCTGCCTCTTATGGTTCCAATATGTCAACACATAACACAGATCTATACATACACACTTGCATACATACAGCCATACATATACACCATTAATACAGATACACGTCTGTGTGGTAAGGTATGTACACACACACACGTGTGTGTATGTGCTCATGCATGATATGTGTATGTACTTCCAAGTATGTATATACATATATATATATATATTAGTGTCTGTATGTGCATACATGTAAATTTTTGAATGCATGATTGTATGTGTGTATGGATAAGCTTGAGTATGTATGTGTGTGTATTAACTGAATAGAAATTTCTGGATACCTCGAAGTTGACAAAAGAAGCAGAGACCTTAAAGTTACTGGGTAATGTCAGCAGGAAAGAAGACTTTGTTGGTGCTGAAAATATGAAATAAATTACAAATGCATGCTGGGTAAAAATTGTAATGTGATTTGTTATGTGTGTGTTTGTGTGAGGGAAGTGGGTAGCAAGGGGATTAGAATTAGCTAAGGACAACTAGGGTTGATATATATATATATATATATATATGTATACGAGGCAGACCCCACTATATATATATATATATATATATATACACATACAGACACATGCATACATGCACATACACACAGACACACACATGCGCACACAGTCTCACACACACACACGTGCGCATGCACACACACACATTGCCAACCCAGTGTATATATATATACACACATAGTGTGTAAGGTATTTGAGGACAGATTTATGTTTATAAAAAAAAAAACAGATATATAATACCAGATAATAACTTTAGTGATCAAAAAATGCTGTGAGAATAAAAATGAACCTTCTTTTCTTTTATGTTATTCAATAAAGCCACCTTCAGCTTCAACAACTGCTTCTATATGAGATCTAAACCATCTACATGCTCGAATCAAGTGGTCCCTGGTTCATTTTGGACATTACTCTGGCTATGGTAGCTTTCAAAGAATCTTTCGTGTTATGGCCATGTTCATTGACCTCTCTCTCAACAACACTCCACATGTAATAGTCCAATAGATTGAGGTCTGGGGAATTAGGAGGCCAAATGTTAGGGGTTATGTGATCATGAAAATTTTCAGCCATCCATTCCTGTGTTACTGGAGCCATGTGTGATAGTGCAGAGTCTTACTGAAACATGTATGGCCTTCCATTGCATACACTGTCTATCCAGTGCTTAACAATTATTTCCAGGACCTCAATCTAGGTGGCAGAGTTAACTCCTTGTGGAAAGATGTAAGGAGGCATCACACACACACTCACACACACACACACATGCAAACATTATCCAAAACTTCACACATACACACACACACACACATGCAAGCATTATCCAGTCACTGTTTTCTAAACTTCACACATACAAACATACATATAGATACACACATCTTATGATTACCACACACACACACACACACACACACACATACACACACTTTGACCTCAACGTGCATACACGTACACTCAAGTTTGTGACCTCCCATATGCTCACATACATCTCATAACACACACACACACACACATCTTCCGACCTCCATCACAACACCAAACTCAAAAGAAATGTCTGAAGAGAGAAGCAAATACAAGCACACGAGAAGCTGCAATGATATTGTTATCTTTGTTGTTGTTGTTGTTGTTGTTGTTGTTGTTGTTGTTGTGTCTAGCTGAAGTCCGACAATGGAAGGTGTTGTTTATAGAGTGTAGAGTTAGCTGCAGGCCACGACCACCACAAGAAACACAAGAAACACATCGATTGCTTTCACTTGTGGCTCAGTATTTTAGTTTTATTATTTAACTTTTAGTCTCGTTTGTTGTAGAAATCTCTGGAGAGATAACGAACCGGCTACCAAGCTTTGGTCAATGTAATAATTAAAAGATATTCAACACCAAAACAGCTCTGTTGAAATCAAGCAGCAGCAGCACTTAGTTGTTTCTTATTATTAATGATGTTTTAAAGCATTCTGAAATCAGTGCAGATGCACACACACACACAGTCACACACACACACAGTCACCTCCCCGCCACATACTTGAAAGATCAATATAACTTATACTTTTAAACATTAACGATCAGCACAAATTCCTGTGCAACCTCTTTGCTTGTTAACTCTCTGATGACATCACACTTTCCAGTCACATGACACAAGCAGGGACTTGGTTTCATAATGTTGTTATTAATACTGTTGCTGTTGTTATTAGTCTCGATGATTTTGTTGCTGTTGTTTGGCCCTAGGTTAACCCTGGTTGAAGCAAGCCAATGATCAAAGGCATTCCTGCCATGACAATCACATCTTACTTTCAGACATAATAACTCTAGGAACCAAAGTTGGGTGCTGTTAACTAAAAAATTAACTCGTTAACAGTTAATCCATTGACCAAAAGGTTAACTGCAATAACCATTAATCAGTTAATTATTTCCTAATGTAACAGAAGTTATTGATAAACCGTTAATGTTAACTTTTATTGTAGAAAAAAAACACAAATCAGTTTTTACTCTAAAACCACCTTTAAAAAGTGCCAGAACTATAAAATCAATTGAATTGAAGTTAACGGAAGTTAATTAGTCTGATAATGTTTTCAAAATAAACTTAAAAGTTAAATGATTAATGAAAATGTTGACTTCGTTAATTAACAATTAACAGATTAATGGTTTGGTGCCCAGGTTTGCTAGGAACACTTTATCTAAATCTTGTTTATTAAGATTATAGGGTGTGAAAGAGATTTGGCTGCTAGCAACAGTGGAAATAACACTGACCTCTCATTTTAACAGATATTTTTACCAAAATTACATTAAAATATTCTGAAATACTAAAAAGTAAATTTATTCAATAAAATCGCCATTGGTTTCAACCAAGGCCTCCAGACGACTTTGGAATCTCTTGCAACTATTCTGGACGGTCTCCTTGTTTAAGTTGGTGAATGCTGCCATAATCCTTGTCTTCAGTTCATCTTTGGAGTTTCGTTGGTCTCCCGCTCAACTGCGCCCCACACATAATAATCAAGGGGTTGCAGTCGAGGGGAGTTAAGTAGCCGGATATTAGGGGTGGTGTGGTCGCAGAAATTGTCTGACAGCTATGACTGGGTTCTCCTGCTTGTGTGGCATCGTGCGGAGCCTTCATTAGCTTATGTGTTCTTAAAATGGATAAATCTTTCCATTAGTTCCTGTTCCTGAGTTCAAATCCTTTTGGTGGTCGATAAATAAAGTACAACAACTGGAACAAGGATCAATTCTTTTTCTCTCTCTCTCTCTCTCTCTCTCTCTCTCTCTTTCTATCTCTCTCTCTCTCTCTCTCTCTCTCTTTCTCAAAGAACAACAGAGCTGTGTTTAGACCTGGGGAAAGATGGGCCTTGCCAGCTTTTAAAAATGTCCATGGTTTGTTGTATGTCATGATGGCTTCCACTAGGGTTGAGGACCGAAAGGAGGGGGAAGGAAATATCTTTAAAATGATGTTTCTTTAAATACATATAAACATACAATGTGTGTGTGTGTGTGTGTGTGCATGAGTGAGTGTACATGTTTGTGCATGCGTGGAATATATACTACATGCACTCACATGGATACACAAACACATGGCGTTTGAGTGGAATTGTGTAGAGTTGTGTCATAATAAGAGTTGAGTCAGAATTCCATCCTGATTACCATTTTCTATTTCAGCAGAAAGAAGCAAGAAATTTCACCATAAATAATTTTCAACAGTTACGAAATGTATTCCATTAATTCCAAATCTCAGTCAAGAATCAAAAAAAAATTTCACTTGAATATGGATATATCTGGAGACAATCATCACTCGTTGTATATTTGAACTGGAGACAATCATCACCCAACCTCATCAAAATATATTAAATATCATATACAAATGCATGTATGCCTTTGTATGCTTTCATGTGTGTGTGTAAGTGTGTGTGTGTGTATTGTAGTTCACTTCTTTGAGTCTTTAATTCCTCTAACTCACATTTTTCACTTCCATGCATCCAGATCATTCTGGAAGGATATCTTGAAATCTTTCCTCCATTGATATATACACGAATGCCATAGCTCAACCATCAATCACTTGAGTTTAACTTCCTCTTCCTTATTAAAAGATAGCAACTCCTTTCAATATCCCTCAAGGTACCATGCATGTGAATGAGACACACAGACAGACAGATAGATACACACACACACACACATACATTCACAAACAGACAGATAGATAGATAGATAGATAGATAGATAGATAGATAGATAGATAGATAGATAGGTAGGTAGGTAGGTAGGTACAGAGCTGTCCCTTAATTCTCAATATTACAATATTGTATATTTACCTCTGGAAATCAACATGCATTTACTTATATAGATTTGCATGTGCATGAAATACACATACATACGCATGCAATGTGTGTGTGGGTGTGTGCATGCATGCATGTATATGTGTGAGTGTATACACGTATATATCTGCATCTATTTATATGCACAAGTGTATATGTGTGTATGTATGTCTATGTATGTCTCTGTGTGTACGAATCTATATATATATACATATATATGTATATACACACACAGACACACACGTACACACACCACATACACACATATATACTCACACATAAACATACACACATGCACGCATACTCACACATGCACACATACACACACACACGCACACGTATATTGATATTGATATTCTTTACGACATCTATAGAATGAAATAATCATATCTTTGATGTTCAGTATTGCTTCTATTTCATCTTATCATTGGAGAAGTGCTGTGAATTTAAATGGTTTTCTTGCTTGTAACAAATATATTGTTAGTTCAGTGAAAAAGGGGGAAAATGTCTACCATCACCCTGTCAAAGCAATCTGACCATGGTGTGTGTAATTTTATGTGGCCTATCTCAGTGTGAACGCAATTTCAGTGAGAAAGCAATTTCGGTGTGGTGTGTTTAATCTTTTTGCCAAACTGATTGATGAGTGTGACAATCATTGCTTGAAATCAGACATCTGTATAACTTTCCGTCATCAGCATTTTTCACATTCTGACCGACAGGAAGCCTGGAAATAGTTCAGCTAAATTTGAACTATAAAAACCCCTGTCAGGATATTTCTTTGACACAATCTCAGTGAAAAACGATTCTGGAACTTATGTTGTCTTCAATTCTGCTATTATTATTACTAAAGAGGATTTCTCACTTTTATTCAGTCAAATCTACTTTGTGAACTAACATAGACACCATTATAACACTACTTTATATTGTTTTGATTATTAAGGGAGTTTTACTATTTTTTGTTGGTTTTTTTTTTCTTTTTCTCTCTCCTCCTCTGACTGTTTGTAGGAATATAAATCAAGTATTTCCAAGCTACATTATCTTCACAATTACTTTTTACTTTCTGTTTTTCTCTGTGTTGAGAGCAGAATGAATAGGTTTGAGATCTCTTCAGAATTTAACTCGAAAAACATGATACACACAAATTTGATGCTTCATCGAGGTTTTCCACTTGACTTAAGTTCAGGCTTGACAAGGTGAATTTATTTTCTCTGCATCAATACCACTCATTAGCTGGTAAGTTATCACAATTCAGATCAGCTCTGTTTGGCTTCAGATGCCTACTGGGATTGAACCAGTTCTCTCCATTATAGGAAATTAGTTTTTCATTTAGTTTTCTTTCAATGGTTTTAGCACAGTCATGGGTTGTAGTGGTTGCAAGTAGGCTTGGTTTGCTTTCAGAAGTCCTTCATTCAATCATAACCATTCATTCACAGTTGAATAAACATCACACCAACTTCCCCCGAAACAGTAGGAGGTGACTTCACAATATGGATATAGTAGGAGTTGAAACAATAATCTAATCACGGCTGACTGGGGGCCTTCCTTTTCTACCAACCATCTGGTGTCAGGAAGCTGTGATCTTTAAAGTTATATGATATCCTATGTAATAATAAATCAATTGATATCTTTTCAGATATCACAATCAAATCCTATTTTTCTTTCTCACTCTCTGCCCATCTTCTTGTCTGTCTGTCAGTCTGTCAGTTTCTTCTTCTTCTTCTTCTTCTTCTTCTTCTTCTTCTTCTTCTTCTTCTTCTTCTTCTTCTTCTTCTTCTTCTTCTTCTTCTTCTTCTTCTTCTCTCTCTTTCCATTTTTCTTTCCTGTTCTGTCTTTATTTCTTTCTATCAGTTTTCCTTTGTATTTCTCTATTTTTCTTTCTTCTCTTCTTTCTATCTTTTTATTTTGCCTTTCTCTCTTTCTGTCTGCTGTCTGCCTTTCTTTTAATCTGTCTGTCTGTCTGCTTGCCTATTTGCCTGCTTGTCTGCCTGCCTGCCTGCCTGCCTGTCTGTCTGTCTGTATTTATCTCCTTTTTTCCTTTCTTTTTACTACTCCAAATCAAATCTCCAAATGAAAGAATATTTCTGCTGTTAATGTCGACAAATTCTACATCTGTCAAGTCTAAGGCTGCAAAGTAATAAATTGATGCACATTTTTCACTTTGGTAATTATGACCGAATAAATTGTCTTTTAGGAAATCTATGAAAAACCAAATTTATTGCTGGAACTTTCTTCCATCTGGTAGCGATAGTAACACAAGGTAGGCTAATTCTGAATACTATCAAATGACAAATTTATGTAAAGCCATAAAAATCAATGAAAACTCATTAACACGTATTAGAGTATAAGTTCCTTCAGGAAAAATATCAATTGAAGGTGAACTTAGTAACAAAACTAAACTACATTTATTCTTTCATGGCAAGAAAGTGGAGCCAAGCAGCGAGATTTTGAAAAGATTAATAACTTCCATTTTGTTTCCCTTGCTAAGCAAGAATTATTAGCTTTTAGAAGAGGTGACAAGAGTTGGAATTCTGGCAATCAATAAAAATTACCCAGAAGTTTGGATACAGCCTACCATAGAGGTTTTAATATATCAGTAGGATCTAATGAAAACTGGTTGTGTCCTTTATCCTGCCTCAAAACCATGCACATGGATTTCTATCATATCTTTTATGCTTGCTGATAACTTAACCTTAACTGAATTAAATTTATCTTCTTAACTTCTGCTATTTCCATCATGTTGATCATTTTTAAGTAATTTTTAGCAGTCTTTTAGCAAAATATCAACCACATAATTTCCTACTCTTTGTAGTCACTTCAATTCAACAGTGGTAAATATAGCAGCTCACATCTTCTCTCTAGTTGTTCATTGAACCCTCTCATATTGTTCTCTCTCTCTCTATCTCTCTCTCCCCCTTTCTCTCTTTCACTTTCTTTTCCTTTTGATTTTTTATTATTTTTTAGCTATTTTATTGCTTAGGTTTTCTTCAGTTTCCTGGTTTCACTGAAGCTAGCATTATATCAGAATTAAAATAGAATTAAATTTAAAAACAAAACAAAAAAACAACCAAAACAGCTCCAACTGATGTCATTATTGGAATGTTAAAGTCAATTGTTCCATGTTAGAATAGATTAAAGAGGTTAAAATCTCATGGCCTCGCTCATCTCTGACCTGCTCTCTTCTTTGTGTCATTCAAAGATACTGTAACACAATTTCACATTGAATTATTCCGATCATTAAGAAACTTCTCACGTTGAATTTTTCAAAACTCTCATTAATTCACTGAAAATTTCATAGAATTTCCATTGAATCAGATGAAAGAGAGAAGTGAGAAAGTGTGTTCAATTCTAGACAACAGCTGAGATTTTACATGAGTTATTTGTTCAATGTCTGTGGAACTGATAGAGAGAGTTGAAAAGATTCAAAAGCACCCTACTGAATCAATAGAACTTCTAAAAGACAATGGGTCTCAATCTCCTCTCTGTCTATTTGCAAGTCTGTCTGTCGATCTCTTTCTCACTCACTATCTGTCTATTTGTGTGTGTGTATCTCTGTGTGTGTGTGTGTGTGTGTGTGTGTGTGTGTGTGTGTGCATGTACATGTGTGTGTGTGTGTATATATAGAGAGAGATAGAGGAGGGAAAGAGAGAGACACACATTTCCACACACATACAAACACACACACGCATATATCTTTAAAGTGAAGAGAGAATGTAAGAAAAGTTGTTTGATGGAGAAAACATAAGTATCTGTAATTTTCAATTGAAACAACTTTCATGCAGAAAACATTTGAAATCTATTATTATTGAAACGATCTCCAATAAAATCATTTTGGCTTTCAATG
>NC_068994.1:1045720-1054581 GCF_001194135.2 Octopus bimaculoides | reverse complement strand
GTGGTGGTGGTGGTGGTGGTGGTGGTGGTGGTGGTGAAAAGATTAATGAAAATAAAATCAGGATAAGAAAGCTCAGTTTTTGACCTTTAGACGAATTTATTGTTCCCCGTGACACTAGAGTATTGAAGACCAGAGCTTTCACAAGGAACACAACTAAATGGCTATACTTAGCTAAAAGGCTTGAACTTCTGACCGAGTGGTCAGTGCTCCAGTACAATCTCATAGCCATTGCAGCCTTAATCAAAGATTTATATCATAATTAAGATAATATCACTAACGAGATGTTCAATAACTCTTACTGTGAGTAATTAAATGAATTATTAGGCTACAAGTTAGATATGACAGTGGAACCAATATCATTTGTTTCTCCTAATTAGATAATGAAGACTACTAATAAACAGAATTGCAGATGATATTGATAGCAATATATTAATAATGAGGGTGTTGGTACTTTGTAGTACTTTGTCCTTCGTTAATTGTCCAAGTTCTTGTGTGATAATTGGAACAAAGTAGGCCAACAGGTTTAGATAGATACAACATTAGCAGCAAGCAACAGTGTGAATGGCAGAAACTAGATTCCATTTCTAAATGAGAATAAGGAAGGATATAATATGTAAATATATAAATAGAAATGGTCTGAGTGAGCATGGAAGGAATCACAAGGAAGAAATGAAGGGGACCTTAAAAAGAAATCAGATCAACTTGGCACTGTCATGGTTCTCTGGCAAATAAAAGGACTATAAACTACAAATACATTCTAGATATTGAGTTTAAGCTTGGAATGTTGTGTGTGTCTGTGTACATGCACAGAGAGAGAGAGAGAGAGAGAGAGAGAGAGAGAGAGAGAGCTGTACATGGAGATATGTACATGGTCTCACATTGGATTTAAACTAGTTTGAAGACAAAGATTCCTAGTTCAAATCCAGTCTAAGACTATGTGGGAATAAAACACCTAAACATGACTGATGGTTGAAACGATTGTAAAAGGGTTGATTTAAATGTCAGAAATGCAAACTCTGAAGCTAATGATTAAACATTTAATGACTATAATAATGCTTTTTAAGAAAAAAAAACTGAGTATAAATTCCATTAATTAATTGAACAGGAGTTAATTAATAAAACACTTTCCTATAGTCTCTAAGCTAAACTGAAATAGAATGGTTCTTGGACATCACCATGGAAATAATATAATGGAGAGGTTTGAATTCTTAAGCTCAAAATGTTGCAGAGATTTCAGGTTGTAAAACTATCAGCATAACTAGATGCATTAAATGCAGAATCCTGGCTAATGTCCTGCAAAAACCACTTGAACTAACCACAATCCAATTCTGATTTCCAAATTATTGAAGAAGAGATTATAAAATGAAAATGTTGTTCAGTAGAATCAGAACAATATTGTTCTTGGTAGCCAAATCATGTTTCATTGACTTAATTAAGTTATAATTACTTTATGCTTGATAATGTTCTAATACATGCAAAGACAACAAATGTCTATTCATCCGTGCTGGTCACGTTTTAGTGACCAGCAGGCTAAAATCAAACCCTTTCAGTATTAGCTTTTATGTACCCAAATAACACATGAACCTTGATCTGTTCAAGATGACTGATTAAAACATATAATCTATAACAGATTTATATTCTAAAGAGATTATTCCCTATTTTTCCAGTTTGGTAAACTGAAACAAGTAGGGTTAAGTATCTGACCCCAGAAAACCCCATCACAATAGTAGCAGCAGATTATGAATTCTTGTGATAGCAGGCCTGGCATCAAAGCAAAGAATGGGAAGCCATATAACGAATAAAGTGAGTGGAACTGCTACGACATGAAACAGACTTTCTGGACATCACTGCAACAATAGCTACTACCTAAAATATAACATGATCTGCTCAAACACGAGATTGTATTTCACACAAACTCATTATTATCTCTTTGAAGCATTGTTTAATGTGGCAATTTATTCTAGAGCCAAGTTTAGTTTGCAGTCAGAAAATAAACAATCTGCTCTACTCACTCTGTTATCATCAAAACATTCGATGCCATTCTTGGTAATTACTTCCTTCAACTAAACAAACAAGATGCTGCAGTTTATATGAAAACAATTTTGTAATATGATCAAAAGATAATAGATAAATACATGGACACAAAATACCTGACTTGAAAAGTGTTTAACAAGAAGATATAAATTTATTAATGACTAGAATTTAACACAGGATTGAAGGGTATTCAAGTCTATAATGATTATCTCTATCAGTTCTTTTGATTAGAAGGAAATATTGTTTTCATTCATCTTTTTCTGACAAGATATCCTTTACTTAAGATTAAGTAACTTGATTTGGAGTTCCATGGCTGTATACACCATTTTGCGACAGATCTCAGTAAGGCAATGGTTACTTCTGGTATGAGGAAATGAAGAGATTTCCTGGGAGAGTTGGGGAAATCATAGAAAATTGAAGAAGTAAACTTGACTGTGAGAATCAGAAAATATATATGTATATATATCTATATATATATATATATACGCACACACACACACAGATACATGTATATATAGAAATATACATACATATATATATATATGTCTGTGTGTGTGTGTGTGTGTGTGTGTGTGTGTGTGTGGTGTGTGTGTGAGTATATGTATGTATGTATGTGAAGAAAGAGAGAGAGAGAGAGAGAAAGAAGCATTATACTGACTGTCACACAAGATTCACTGAACTCATTCATTCATTCACTGTACTCATTCATTCAAATTCATTCAATCTGAAATGACTCATAAAGTCTGCATGAGACATTATAGGGAAATTTATTGTCACTTTCTTATGCTATTAAAATTATGAGTGCATGTGTATATACATGCATACACACATACATATATACATACATATATAAATATGTATATATATATTGTTTTATTTGTTTCAGTCATTTGACTGCGGCCATGCTGGAGCACCGCCTTTAGTCGAGCAAATCAACCCCAGGACTTATTCTTTGTAAGCCCTACTTTTTCTATCGCTAAGTTACGGGGATGTAAACACACCAGCATCGGTTAAGGGAACAAACACAGCAATGAGTACCATGAAGGTTGCTTTACTCTGTCATTGTTATTGTAATGTCCACGCAGAGAATTCAGGAAAATCCAACAGTGCTTAATCATATTCCACCCAATGAAGCACCCACACATGACTGTGGCTGAAAAATATTCTAGTGCATAACAAAGAACAATTTTGTATAGTGGCATTTGAATATAAACTCAGCAATTTAAAGGTGATGTATGCATTGAAGAAACTAATGGTGTGATCCATTAAAATTAGATATCTTCCTTCCTCGTGTTATATTATTCTTATATCCATCCTATACATAGAGGAGTTCTGCTTGTGTATCCAGCACTGGAAAATATTCTATTTCAGAATAATGTGTGGTAGCCAAAGAATGACATAAAAATTCTTAAATGTAGAGTAAGAGGTATGTATGTGGATGTATGGAATAATTATAAACGGCAAATTTTAGCCACTTTTCTGCAGATGGAAAAAAAAAAAAAGTGAACACTCTTAATCAATTTTCAAACCTTAGTGGGTTTTCTTAAGAGACATCCACATCATTCTGACAGTCTCCAGAGAAGTGGGCAGCCAAACTGTTTGTATACTCAACAAATGCAGCAATTACTCTGTGAAGGAGTCCCTAATTTGAATACCAAAAGCGTTTTTAACACTTTATAAATGCCAGTGGCCTGTATATAATTAATTCACACTTGTCTTGACTAATGTGGAATTATTTGTTTAATGAGTGAAAATCAGAATTTCTCTTTCATAGCTGCAACCTGGCCACTGACATGGGAGTTCTACTGCAGACAGTCTACAAGTCAGTGGTCATATCATAACAATGGGTTGACCAAAATTCTGATAGCTCATGAAATACATTTAAAATGAACAGCTTTGTGTATTGTCAGCTGATCAGAATAGCTTTTCCACAGTGTAATTACTTCAGTTTCAACTCCCAGTCTCAGATCAAATTACTTAGGAGACAACTCCAAAAGTTTAAATTATTTCTAATGGTATGTCTGAATTCCTTTCTTCAATTGTTTGGAATGAAATTGTTCAATAAAGAAATAGTGGTCTAATTCCGGTTAGAAGAATCTAGATTTGTGATTCTTCTGCCATCTCTTGAACACTGACCCTTTCTTTGATCCTCTTCCTTCATTTTCACAGACTTCTCTAGAATGTTCAATGTCATTAGATGCAGCTTATAGAAGTTATAACCATTATTTTTGAGTGAGAATAACAAATATTTACATTCTTAAGATGAGAGCCAACAATCCAAAAACAGAGAGAGACCTCACACCATCTAATTACATCAAACAACAATTTAAATAAAAATAACTGCAAATAATAAATATAATCTTTAATTAAAAAAATGTAGGAGTTCACAAATCTTAATTAGAAAACAAAATGGCCATGAAGGAACAAAATTAGAAGTAAAGGAGTAAAAATAGAAATGGTATCTTTTTGGTTTGTTTGTTTTTTTTTCAAATTCCACAAATAAAACCACACGACAAAAGTGATTAAATTATTATGAGAAACACTAATTTCTACAAATGTTCTAGAAAACAGTGGTGGTGGTGGTAGTGGGTGAGGGATGGGGGATTTTGCAGGTGTTCCATCATTCCTTAATTTAGAGTGAGTGTGTGTGTGTGTGTGTGTGTGTGTGTGTGTGTGTGTGTGTGTGTTTGAGTAACAGAGCAGATGTGTTTTAATCTGCATATTCATATATGTGCTTATATATGTACAAGCATGTATGTGTTTGTGTATGCATGTGCATGTATATGTAAGCGCATATGTATCTATGAATGTATAATGTATGTGTGTATATTAAATTATATACACTAGATGCAGGCATGGTGACTGGCACAGGTGTGGTTATTAATGCAGGCATAGCTACATGTCTGAGGTGTATGCTTTCCAGCCATGTGGTTTTAGGTTCAGTCCCACTGCACAGTACCTTGGACAAGTATCTTCTACTATAAATCCAAGCTGATCAAAAGCCTTGTGAGTATATTTGGTGAACAGAAAGTGGAAGAAGGCCATTCTGTAGGTGTGTGAATATATATATATATATTTATACATTTATACAAAAGTAACAGGCTGAAACTGTAATGATGATTGGAAGCTTGACTGATGAATAGAAAGCCACAAATGTCCCGTCCTGGTTTTCCTGTCTGTCTTTGTATCATCCACCTGTCCGTATGTTTTTATTGGTGTCCGTTACGTTCTTGTTTTTGGATTTATATATATGTATATATACACACACACACACATATATATATATATACACACACATACACACATACACACACACATGTATACGTGTGTCACTGAAATGCCAATCTCACTTCTAACAACACAATGTGACCTGCCTTGACCAACAGCAGCCCATTTTCCAGTAGCCATCTTGAGCTTCCTTCCTGTATTTCTCCATTCAGCAATCTGAACCTGAACATGCCAGGTTTCCATTAAAAGCCTGTGAAGCTTCAAGTCACATACCAAAGATAAAAACTGCTTGCAAGTGTATTGGGCTGCACTTTGACACAATTTGAGAAAAGTTTAAGCAAGCAGGACTATCATGGAGTACCCTAACTCAACCTAACCAGTGATTTTACGTTTTATTTCCTTTAATTATAACTTCTTTTAATTTTTGTATCTCTTCAAGACCTTATGGATAATAAAGTAAAGAAAAGATTATTATTATTACTGAGTGAGAGAGTAACACATGCCATCAAAGTGATGCTGGAGTACAAATATACAAAGCCATCGTGAAAACCTGTCTGATAAGGCTACACCTGGCATATACATCATGGTGTCCTCATATTAAGATAAACAATGCATGATCTTGCAGGTGAATTTTTTTTTTTTTTTTTTTTCAGGTCGAGTAGCCCATCCCACTCAAAAGGTCTCTGAATAAGGTTTGTTTAAGGATGGTGAATGAAACACCCATGTTTACAGAGGTGAATTATTCAAACCCCAAAGAATTCCTCTCAATACATGGCTATAATGCTCCCCAACTACTTCTGCTCATGATCAGAGATGCACATATTGTCAGCCACCAAGGGACATTCACAACAGGTTAAGGTCAAACAACTGACAAGAAATTCTGTGGTGTTGAGCAGAATATTTGCTGTAGTCCCATCTTTTTATACCAAGACAAAGCAGTGTACATGATAACACTTCCAATCAGTTAAGACCAGAAGCCATGAGAGCCACTGCCTGGTACTGCATCAGGTTATTCATTAATATTATTATTATTATTGTTCAGTAGTTTTATTTTTATAAAATGCTTTCACTTCACTACCGAGCGCAGCTCTGTGCGGCTTGGGTATGTGCTGTGGTTTGCTGTGGTGCTCTTATGTTTACTGTATTGAAAGTGTTTTGCGTAGAATGTGTGCAGTACCCAGTAGTGCAATTTTCTGTATGTTATATATATTTGTAAGTCCTGGTGTTTTTGTTATGTATTTGTCTGAATATTTTTTTATTATACCTAAGGCACCTACTATGATAGGAATTGTTTCTGTTTTTAGATTCCACATTCGAGTTATCTCTATTTCCAGGTCTTTGTATTTTGAAAGTTTTTCCATTTCTTTTAGAGAAACGTTGTCATCTGCTGGTATTGATACATCAATTAGAAAGCATTTTTTTTCTTCATGATCTTTGACAACTATATCTGGTCTATTTGCCTTAATTTCTCTATCTGTGTGTATTGGCATATCCCAGAGTATGGTTGGGTGGACTACCTGAATTTTAAATTAGAAAATTAATTAACAGCAACTAGATGAATAATGAATATATCACTTCAGGTTTGTGTACCTATCTTTATATGTGTTTTCATGCATCGTCTCTGTGTATGTGTACTTTGGCAAATATATACATCTGCACATGAGTTTGTATGTATTAGCGTGTACATATGTGTTCACATTCAGTTGTGTATGTACATACCTATGTGTTTATGTGGATATCCAAGTACATGTAAACAAGTGTGGGTGTGTAAGTGTGTGTGCGTGTATGCGTGTGTCTGCACATGCTTGTGCAAATGTATATGTATGTACATATGTAAAAGTGTGTAAACATTGCATGTGTGTGTGTGCACATTCAACTGTGTATGTGTGCATATATCTGTGCAGAAACGCATGTGTCTACATACCTGTGCATGTGTCTGCAACAGCAAATAATTGTGCGTGCATGTAAACACATGCGTGTTGTGCTCTTTTTCTGTCTATGAGATTTAATGCTATTCACTCTCTCTATGATATTTTAGATGATATTTATCACTGACTCTGCTTTCTTTCTCTATTTCAGAATAACTGGAAGTATTTACTCAACTTGCCATCTCCTTAGAGATAATGACTTGCCAGCAATATACACACTTTGTCTTCATTTTACTTCCGGTGCTCTGCCTCTCTGTTGATATCATCTATCATGTAAAAGAGGAAAAGAGCTCAAATACATTTGTAGGGGACATTGCTAAAGATGCCCGCTTACATGACAGTGGCCACCAAGATAACCATAGAGTGATAACATTTACTCAAATAGTAGGTCGGCTGACCACTTCGCAATTGTTTAATGTCACTCAAGGCGGGAAATTATTCACAACTCAGCGATTGGATGCTGAATCCCTTTGCACCTACAACTCTGACTGTTTTAGGATTATTAAAGTTGTTGTGCATCGCATGAAAACCTTTATGAAAATTTTGAAAATTAAAGTAATAATAGAAGATATTAATGACCACAAACCTCAGTTTCCCAGTGAAATGATTGATCTCATGTTTTCGGAAACTGATGGGAAAGGAACTACAAAATCAATTCCAAATGCCATCGACAAAGATGTTGGTGTTCAAAATTCCCAAATCATGTACCGACTGGAGAAAACTATAGACTTACCATTTTCATTATCAGTTTCAAAAAGATTAGATGGGACTGCTAAGCTAGACCTTGTTTTAGTAGGTAAATTAGATAGAGAAAGCAAAGATCTTTACAATGTAGAAATCATAGCCACAGACGAAGGATTCCATCCCATGCACAGTAAACTCAAAGTTCAGATTACTATAATGGATGCCAATGATAATCTGCCATCCTTCACACAAAGTATTTATAACATTTCAATCAGAAAAATTCATCAAAATAACAAACCTATAGTTACTTTATCTGCCACAGATCAGGATTCTGGTAAAAATGGTCAGATTACTTACCACTTTAGTCCAAAAACTTATGACATTGCTAAAAATCACTTCCAGCTGAATTCGACTACAGGGGAGGTGACTTTACACGAGAAATTCCATTTTGATGACAAATTATCTTACAAGATTTTTGTCGAAGCAACAGATAAGGGGAGCCCAGCATTAAGTTCCCTTGCAATTTTGCAACTAAACATTATCAATCAAGAAAACAATCCTCCTTTAATTGATGTTGATTTCATTTTACGATCTTCAGAGAATGAAACAACAGTTGCGGAAGATGTCGACGCCGGCAGTTTTATTGCATATGTTATCGTCACTGATGATGATTTTGATAATAACGGCAAAGTAACCTGCAAACTTCAACATGAAAAATTCAAACTCGTAAAATTACAAGAAAATGAATACAAAATTATTGTTCAGAAACGTGTAGATAGAGAAGTAAAAGAAAAACATGCAGTTACCATTACATGTGAAGATAAAGGCATTCCACCTTTAAGGACACATAAGAATATGTTGATTGCAGTGTTGGACGTTAATGATGTAAAACCACAGTTCACAAAAAAAATATTTAATTTTCTAACATATGAGAATGAAAAACCTAATTTTCCAATTGGATTTATCAATGCTTCTGACCCTGATCTG
>NC_068994.1:1039423-1041923 GCF_001194135.2 Octopus bimaculoides | reverse complement strand
TAATTGTCTAGCTGGGCCTAATTCAGTTTCTGTCCATTTTGGGTGGTAAAGAATATACAGTGACCAGAACTGACCCTAAATGAGAAACCAGGAATTGTCATTCTTTGGTTGTGAGACATCATTTCTAGAGGTGATAATACAATATACTTACAGAGAATAATGATGTGTATGTGTGTGTGTGTGTGTGATTGTTGTACAGAGAGCCTAGATAACCAGCAGCTCCATTTATTTAGCTATTTCCCACTCACTCACCCCCACCTCTCTCTCTCTCTCTCTCTCTCTCTCTCTCTCTCTCTCTCTCTCTCTCTCTCTCTCTCTCTCTCTATCTATCTATCTATCTATCTATCTATGTATATGTCTTGCTGTCTATCTGTCTGTCTATCTTGGTCAAAGGAGATAGGGTAACATCTAAAACCTTTGTTAGCTTTCAAGCAAAAAATGCCTGAGCAGGGAGGGCTGGAAAGTGTCATGGAAGCGGGATGCAACCATTTCAAAAGAATCAGGAGCTGTTATTATATGGAAGAGCAGACATTGTCGGTTAGTGGAGCATCATAGTGAGTTGGTGGGTAAGAGTTTGCAAATCAGCTGTAAAACCTTATATGGTTTAGGCTGCATGGGTATGTGTGTGCGTGCGTGTGTACGTGTATGTATGTGTGTGTGTGTGTGTGTGTGTGTAACAGCTTTATTTTAGATGTAGGTCATAAGGATCCAGTGTGTGTATCCCTCAATCACCCCATTCAACCGCCTTTTCCTTCCATCCATAGCCTTTCTAACAGCATGACTCATGTCAATATCAGTCTGGGTCATGTGACACAGTAAGCATCTCACAAGAGCCAGAGATCTCTCCTCTCCTTCGATCTGACAACTGTTCTCTCTTGTTTTCAAACTCAAACTGATTGGCTATGGATTAGCTTTCAAATCAATATACACATACAGAAGTTAGCTGTACTGGTTGTGGAAGCCATTTCCTATGGTGGGGCTATAATTCCTTGCTGTTCACTCAAAAAGATTTTAAAATCCCAACACAGGATCACTTGATTTCCTCACGCAATTAATACCTAATTTGCATACTTTTGTGAAGTGAATGATTTTCCATTAAAAGTTCTGGATGTAGAAATTTATTTCAGAAATTTTTCAAGAAAAATTGAAGTTTTTTTTTTTTCCTAAACACAACTTGAAAGTGCAACAATAGTTTGATTTGGAATTCTGGAGACTAGAAATATCCTCATCATCATCATTATCATCATCATCAGTGCTTTTTACGTGGCACCAGCACCAATGTTTTGTATGTGGTGCCAGCACCGACTGGGTGGAGCAGAGTAGTACTGAAGGGGTGGAGCTTTGTGCCATGTGTGTGCATAGATGTGTGGTGTAAGTGTCAGAGCAAATATGATTTGACCAGTTTTGCATGAACTCTGCTGAAACAGAATTGAAAATGTATGCTTCAACTCTTTCTTAATCTTTTGTTGTTCTTCCAAAACTTTGAAAATTGTTTTCACGTTTTTAAAACCCAAAAAAGAATGAAATGCAAGAAATGTATAAATAACACAGAAAATGTCTTCATTAAAGTACAAAATCCTGTTAACAGAACAATGTTTTTCTTTTTTTCTTCAAATTTTCCTCAAATGATTTTCAAGATTATTTGAAAGAGCAATAGTTTGGCTCAAAATATCAGGTTCACCTGTCTCACAAACATATTGTATATATGTTTGTGTGTATGCAGTACATGTGCCAGAACAAACATTTTTGTACCAATTATAGTTATACCAACATGAATACAAATATTTTGACAGTTAATCCCCAGGCTTTCTCTCATGTCACCATTAAGAGCCAAACTTACATGAGTTCATAAAAATCTTATTGTTATTCATTTATTTATTTTCATTTTTCAAAATTTCCGACCTAAACTCAAAGCAACAACATGGAAATTATAGTTCAACTTTGAATTCTAGTAACATCTGCCTTGCAAAAACATACAATATATTAACATATGCCATACAAGTATCAGAATAAATATCTTTGTGTCAATTACAGCTATACAAACATGAAAAAGAGTCTCTTGACTCTTAAACCTGCTCAGATCTTGTACAAAGAAAATTAAGTTTCCGTTTACCAAATCCACTCACAAGGCTTTGGTTGACCGAAGCTATTGGTATCGGCTACATAGAAATAACAGAAAATAGGTCAAACAGGCAGGTCTATTGATATAACACAAAGATTTGGAAAAATAAATGGCAAGTATTTCAGTCATGGACACAGCATCAACCCTCATAATTATGGAGACTTTGGAAAGAATGAAAAATAAAAGGTTTTATAAAAAAAAACTATCCAAACAATAACAGTTATGAAATCCAAAAGCTGCATAAAATTGTTCTTTTAGGGAACAGTGACCTCCTCAGAAAGAATTTATTCCTAGAAGAAAAATAACCAGACAAAAGTAAATTAAATAACATCAAAAAGTATCTTTTCCAGGGGACACACACACACACACACATATATA
>NC_068994.1:1037345-1038774 GCF_001194135.2 Octopus bimaculoides | reverse complement strand
AACATGGCCTCGCTCGGTTGGGCTTACACGTGTGTTACTTTGACGTCATCATTCCATAAAATTTGTTTATGGGGACGAAAATATTGAAAAATATCAATAGATATGTGAGTGAGAAAGAAATGAGGAGGGAGGTTTTGGGATGTGCTAGAAACAACAGCCAAATATCCCTTAAATTACACATTTTCCTCTGAAATTATCAACAATTTTTTTTTAACCAAAAATGTTTCTTCTTCTTCTTCTTCTTCTTCTTCTTCTTCTTCTTCTTCTTCTTCTTCTTCTTCTTCTTCTTCTACAGGTAATTCCTTTACACAAATACATCATGACATGCCTATAGAAAGACAATTATCTCTCATGGCTATGTCAGCCATTGTCTTTGATACTCAGACACTCACTCCAACCTGAACTCACTCTCTCTCTCTGCTTACTCAACAGAAATATAGTTTTGCATGAGGTCCAGAAATCCCCTGTTAATCTAACAAGATGGGAAGGATTTCCAAAGAGATGCTAAACAAATCCTTACTGTCAAAGCAAGTGTGAATCAGACATGAAAATCCCATTCCCTGAATCGGTGGATCACCACACGATTCTCTGAGCCATTACATGATACCATAGGAACATAATTACACAAATAATCTGTGCTAAGTTATTCTAATCACTGACATTCACTCAAGTAAAGAGATCTCAGTCAGACCAGAGGAATTTGGGTGGGTGGGTGGAAGGAAGCTAAAAACTGGAAGACATTCACAGAGTTTTAACAATTGATAACTACATTTTTCTTTTTCTCTCTCCGTCTCTCTCTCTCTCTCTCTCTCTCTCTCTCTCTCTCTCTCTCTCTCTCTCTCTCTCTCTCTCTCTCTCTCTCTCTCTCTCTCTCTCTCTCTCTCTCTCACTCTCTCTCTCTCTCTTTATCTATCTATCTCACTTTCCCAAACGCATACTGAATTTGTCTTTCATATTCACACACACACATACACACATACACATGCTCATTCACTCTTACACATATACACATTCTCTCTCATTCTCTCTCTTCCCGGCTCTCTCTTCTTTCTCTCTCTCTCTCTCTCTCTTTCTCTCTCTCACACACACGTACACACACACACACACACATGCGCACACATATACTCTTTCTTTCACGCAAACACATGCATACATACAAACACAAATATAAATTCTCTCTCTCTCTCTCTCTCTCTCTCTCTCTCTCTCTCCATTCCAAGTATTTGACTGTCCAGCCTTTCACCCTTTAATCCCAGCTGTCCTTCTTCCAGCTTCAGTCCATCCATCAGTTTGTTTCTCTGTCCAGCCTTTCACCCTTTAATCCCAGCTGTCCTCTTTCCATCCTTAAGCCCATCCATCAGTTTGTTTCTCTGTCCAGCCTTTCACCCTTTAATCCCAGCTGTCCTCTTTCCATCCTTAAGCCCATCCT
>NC_068994.1:1034506-1036866 GCF_001194135.2 Octopus bimaculoides | reverse complement strand
CCCATCCATCAGTTTGTTTCTCTGTCCAGCCTTTCACCCTTTAATCCCAGCTGTCCTCTGTCCATCCTTAAGCCCATCCATCAGTTTGTTTCTCTGTCCAGCCTTTCACCCTTTAATCCCAGCTGTCCTCTTTCCATCCTTAAGCCCATCCTTAATCTGTCTCGCTTTGTCCTTGGCTCACAGAAGCTAAGCTGTATGAAGAGAGGGACAATGTTAGAAGAAAAAACACAACCAGAGGAAGAGATACAGCTCACGTTGACATCATTCCCTGCTGGACCTGAAGCCTGCCTCATACAAGTAGTTCTCAATATATCTTATCACAATTTCCACATCCCTGTCTCCCCCAAGACAGAGGAACTTTGCATTCACTGTCAAATATTTGGCTGGATAGTATGTTCTGTGATTTATCTGATATAAAACTGTCCTGAGTTCAAATCTCTCCAGGATGCATACTACAAGTACCAACATCATCCTCTGATTGCTTCCTTGTGAATCAGACTCCACACATAAATGATTGTGTTGTCACTCAAGTCAAAATATACAAACGATGTTTATTATGTGCAGCTGACAGAAATGTATTGAAATAAAGATTTTGTAAGTGATGAGAAAATAACACTTGCTTTGTAATGTAGTGTTGATAGCATCACAGACTGAACTGTACTGGTAACAAGAGTAACTCTAGTATGCTACAGATAAAACTGTAGTCTGTGCCGTATGGTACTTGCAGCACTGTACTCTACTGAAACAGCAAGAAGAAAAAAAGAAAGAAAGAAAACAGTAAACCATTTTTGAAAATTACTATTTTTAAATCTCACAACGTGAGATATTCAGCAACAATACTTTGTAGTAAAGATTGTTTGCCAACATAACATGGCAGTCCTGGTTTAGGACGAATGTTGCTGTAATTTAACCCCAGGAGACATCATCTCCAGCTGGCTATATGACACGATCTGTGTCCTTATATTTTCGAACAAGGGAATCCTGGGGCTAAATTAAAGCAACATTGGTCCTGAACCAGGACTGCCATGTTATGTTGGCAAACAATCTTTACTTCATTAAACCATTTTATTTGAATTTTTTGAAATAGAAATTATAGTTTTATGCTGGCTTAATATTACTCATGTAACAACATGTGACCAAGAATATTATCTTTCTATGATGTAGAACCAACACAGATCTTCCGTAAATGACAATTTTCACTTATCTAAGACAGTTTCCCACCCACCTCATGCACATGTATACATTTATACACACATCATCATCATCATCATCATCATCATCATCATCATCATCGTTTAATATCCATCTTGTGCCCTCTCTCCATCCCTTTTCCAACTGTTACAATGTGCCCTTCATTTTTCAAACATTATTGACAACACCCCACCTCTTCCATCCCACCAAACGCATCCACTTGACATCCTTTATCAAATATTTTTTTGCATACACCAAACTCCTTACTACCTTCAAAGCCTTCCTTTTTCAGCATCGCTATTCCTCCACATATATTGCTCGTATATATATATATATATTTCCCCTCAAAAACTAATCTAAAAACAAATTGTATTCGGTTACATCATATTGGCTGCTGCTACTACTGCTCTAGTGTTTATGAAGGTGGTCCAGGAGCAGAGGCATTGAGAAAACTATTGGCTTTGCCATGCTTTCTCAGATTTTTCAAATTCAAAAAGCAGACAAGAACTCTCTAGTCTGGGATGGCAGAAATATACAAATTAAATGAATAAATATTTAAATTAAATAAAAGTAAAACTCACAAAATGTATTTTCTTTTTGTCTAAACAGTATAGTCAGCCAGTAAGAGTGACATCCTATGGTGAACATGAAGAACAAAACGTTGTTCTTGCACCCAGTTTTCTCAACGATACCTTACTGACAGATATGGACAGCAGATGTGACTGGACAGAACGTAACTTGGGCCTCTATGAGGAAATACCAAGATAATTTCAGAACAAGGTTAGTCCTATTGTTTACAAATCTCTTGCTCCAATTCCAAGATTTCCCAGTTTTCTTTCACTGATCTGGGTTTGTCCATATTTTCGTCACTTCTGTGTGAAGTTGGTGCTTATCACAAACGTGAAATCATAAAAATGTGACAAGAGAAGCATGTTTCAACTCTGTTGTGGTTGTGTTCAATCATCTCCAGGGTCTAAATATAGGCAATAACAGTGCAATAAATCAATAGGTTTTAAAGCCATGTGTGCAATATGATATTTAAAGGATATCGACAAATAATGCATAGCAATATCATGCAATACAATACATAGTCCACCACATGACCAAGTAGCTGTATGTCAGACAGATACATACCTGAGTGTATACAGATATATATATATATATATATA
>NC_068994.1:1031207-1033653 GCF_001194135.2 Octopus bimaculoides | reverse complement strand
ATGCTCTTAATCACTACTGACCCCAAGATTGCGAGTTCGATTCCAAGCAGTGACTTGAATAATAATAATATAATAATAATAATAATAATAATAATAATAATAATAATAATAATAATAATAATAATAATAATAATAACAACAACAATAATAATAATAACATCGAAAAATACCTTATGAATGAGAACCCAGGTTCGAAATTTCCCCGAGACACCTGATGAAGGCTGGAGGGTATATCAGCTGAAACGTTGTGTTAACAGCAAACAAGATGAGGACAGATATCCGTTGAATGTAAATAATGTACATAATTCCTCATCTCTTAAATATAGAACTGTATTCTATAATTTGTTGTTTATGCCTATTGACACAACCGGTCAGTTTCCTTGCTGTCTCCCTCAATGCAGTTTTCATTGCATTGTAGGCATGTGATGCAGTAGATGAGGTTTTTTGTTTTGCAAGTCATGTTTCCATATATGTATGTGTGTGTGTGTATGTGTGTGTGTGTGTGTGTGTGTGTGTGTGTGTGTGTGTGTGTGCATGCATGTGTGTGAGAGAGAGATCATCATCATCACTTAACATCCATTTTCCATGCTGGGCTCCAATTGCCAGTTTTGACAAGATTTTTATGGTTGGAGGCCCTTCCTAACACCAACCACCCAGCAGAATGGACTGAGTGCATTTTACATACAAAAACAGACATTTAATTCTTAATAATGTTCAACTACTAAAACTAACATCTGTAGTTTGTTGTTATTTGTTTTATTCAAGTTTAGAGGAAAATTAATAAACATATAGAAAGCTATTTGCAAGTGAATGTCTTAGTATTTCCTCTGGAATTGGATAAAGAAAACAATATGAAACCATTAATAACATTGCTGTGGTAATGATATGTTAAATCTTGAAATAAATGGATTCGAAATTGCTCCCAGCATCATTTTAAACCTGTGTACTTAGAGAATGGCTGAGAAATATAATAGTGAATCAGTGAACAAGGAGTTTTAACACATGCACACGCACACACACAAACACACACATACACACATGCTCACATATACACACACACATACACAAGCACACACATGCATTCACATCCATGCATACATATATTATTCACAATCTTTTTATCAGTTGGTAGTTCTAAATTCAATTACGGTACCAAGTGTGCACAGAAGCTGTGCAGTGACTTAGAGAACAGTTACAGGTAGAAGATTGCAATTGTTAACTGCAGCATTATAAAAGGTGTGCAAAGTTGTGAGGAAGATGCAACTGAAAGCGGGGGAAATATATCGGTATGCAGCTATGCAAAACAAGATGTATTCGACCACTGCTGCTGTGAAATCACCTAACATGCACACACACATATACACATATATAACATCATCACCGTTTTGTTTCAACATCCACTTTCCCGTGTTTGCAGGGGTTGGATAGATGCTCTTACTGTCACCAACCCTCACCTGTTTCCAAGCAAGGTAATATCTCTTTGAGGCCAGACATGTTCTTGCAGAAGATTGGAAATTAAGGACACACACTCACAAACACATACGCACTCATATACAAAATGTGTCATCATTGTCATGGTATAAAATGTCCTTTACTATGTCATACATAACAAACGTGCAAACACACACGCACACACTCACCGACACATGCAAATTCATTTACAAAATGTGTCATGGTGGTGGTGGTGGTGGAGACGGTATAAAATGTCCTTTACTATGTTGTACTGTTGTATAATGAAACTGTATCTCCCTCCTGGTAAAAAGTGGTAGGAGATGCCATTATAAATAGACCAGTAGCCAGTTGTCAAGAGTGGGTCGAGTGTCAAAGAGTGGAGAGGTGACAGTTCTAGTCAGTGTCTTGTGGAGCTATCAGCAATAGTAAGACAGAAGTTAGTGTATTACTATTCTGGTACGAAAGATACAATGGTATCCAATGACTAGTAACTGTTGTGACTACTAAAACAACAGCAGTCACACATCACACACCAGTGGGAGGAGGAACCCACATGACAACAATGGCAACGAGGAAAAGCAAATTCATGTGGAGGATTAAATAACTCAACAAAACAGAAACAAAAATCTTGTTGTGCAAACTTAAGAAAATCGTAAAATATAGAAGACTTGTTGACTGGAGTAGTTGAGATGCAGAAACAGCAACAACAACTCAAGGAACAATGAGAACAACAACAAGGATTGCAGCAGCAAATATTACAACTAATGAAGTTGATAGCCAAACCGGAGAATACAATAATATTAGAATCATGACTATTATAGTACTATATGATTAGTCATGACTATTATAGTAGTGTACAGTGAAGAGATAACTTCTACAGTATCATATACTATCACATACAACTACCATGCATGAAAAAACTAAATTATTAGAGACAGATTCTATAGTATTATTGAAACGGTGGTGGTGGTGGTGGTGGTGGTGGTGATGGGGG
>NC_068994.1:1025317-1031162 GCF_001194135.2 Octopus bimaculoides | reverse complement strand
GAGAATTGTGTGAAGAAGAGAAGGAAAGACAAAAACATAGATGAAGGGGGAACCAAGGAGGGAGAGAGTGTGCAGTTGAATCTGGGGAGAAAATGAAGCCTGTTTTGGATTTCAGAAGCTAAACATGGCAGAGTTGAACATGATAGATGTATGGAAGAGAAAGAGAGGGAGTGAAAAAGAGAAGGAGACAGATAGTGAGAGAGAGAAGTAAGAGAGGGAATAATAGAGAGAGATGAAGAGGGAGAGTGATGGGGAGGAAGAGAGGGAAAGATGGTGAGAGAGCGAGCAAGAGGGGGGGTGAGAGAGGAATGATAGAGAAATGGAGAGGCAAAGAGGTGGGGGTGGAGAAACCAGATTTGTCTAATGTCTTCCTGAAAGGACAAATGAATGAGAAGCATCCAACAGATTTATGTGAACCCTGCCTGCAGGAACAAATGATAAGATGCTATTGATGACGATGATGATGATGATGATGATGATGATGATGACGATGAGGAGGAGGAGGAGGAGGATGCAAAGGAGTTGTGGTCGTGAATGTTTAAATTCACTGAATTATTCTGGAAATTGTCTTATTTAGAATTCCTACACTTGTGGAAGGTTCCAGTGACATTTTCTAAGCAGCATCAATTGAAATAAAGAATCTCTTTGAGACAATTATATTTTTAGAGTTATGAAAATGTGGGTCTTTGTACCTGAAATCAGCCAACATAGATGCTATGACAGCATTCAAAGTGTTTCTATTGTCTGGTGGTAGTTCCATACTTGGCCACTGGTTAGCAAATGCTTTCACATTCTTCCTTTCACATTCATTCAATTTTTGTCTTATTTCTTTGTCACTAATGTCCTAAGGTTCTTCTCTGACTGACTGACGTACTAGGAGCAAAAACCTGGTAGAGACACATTCACGTGTGTGTGTGTATGTGCCTGTGTGCAAATATCTGTGCGTGTGTGTGCATGTATTTGTAAATATACATATATAAAGAGACATTAGTACATATATGAATGTGTCTTTTAGGCTTTTATACTTTCCACACATGCATTCACACATACACACACAAACACTCACACCTCACACACACATATAACATAAATATGTGTATGTGTGTGTGTGTGTGAATATAATTACATATATATGTGTGTATATATATTATCATCCTACACACACACACACACACACACACACACACACACACACACACACACACACTTCATTTTTTTTCCTTTCATTTTTTGATGTAAACATAGGTTAGACAAATATTGTATTGAGGCAGTGTTTTACAGGTGGATACTCTTCCTGCTACTGACCTGCCCTTCATGTAAGGGGTCTCTTATTTCACAGGGCTTCAAAGGTGCAAAACTCATGGACAGTTTGTTCACAGAGGAACTGACATCACCACTTGTAGCTCATAACTTCCAGGGAAGAATAAATATGTTGAAACACATTAACATACACACTCACACACACAAACAAACACACATATGTATATATTACACATACACACACAAACATACATGTGTGTGTGTGTGTGTGTGTGTGTGTGTGTGCATTACTGCCAGAACAGCCAGACCCAGACAAAATATACTTTGTATCCAAATACTATCCTTAATACACCATGAAGTCAGGATGATGCTACTTCAGCATTCGACTGTTATTTGATGAATGGCAACATTAAAAAGATCAGAGATGATTATATCATTATATCCAGCGAGAGTTAAAACAGCCATTTGGCTTTTCATATCAACATGGAGGGGATGTAATAATATGGGTGTTGAAAATTGAATATCTCTGCATGGACTGATGGAGCAAGTTATATTATTTTCGTTTTTATGAGGAGTGAACTTGTCAGCCCTGAACTGTGAAGTGAGAAATATTGAATGGGACAAATAGAGTCATATAAATTGACCAAGGACTGCACAAAAATCCTGAGACAGATTTTGAACTCATATTTTTAAAGGTGGTCCAGTTCCATGGTTTCCATCCTTTGGTTCACCTCCCAAATTAAGTTGCAGTTTAATTCTAAAAGGGTCATCAAAACTAAATCCCTTTTGAAATATTTCATAAAATACACAATGAACAATGAATCTGTTTATTCAGTCAGAAGAAGACGACAACACAGCTTTTCTTACATACAAAAATTGAGAGATGTTTGACCAATGATTAAGTGCAACCCATACACACACACACACACACATACAAATATACATATACATTTATATATATATATATGTATATATATATATATCATCAATGTATCATATATCCCAAAAAGAAGCACATTCTTAATAATTAACATATATATACACACACACACACACACATGCACACATACACAAACATATCTACAATATATATTCAAAAAGTCTAATCCATTTTCAATATATCTGTCTGTTAATAAATATTTGTGTGTGCGTGTGTGTGTGTGTGTGTGTTTGAGTATACACACACTTTCATTTCTCAGTATTCACACATAGAGTGATCTTATGCACATGTAAGTTATGTGCTCAACATACATACATGTACAAACTGATTTATATTGAATATATTACTATTAAGTGCACCAAATCACTCTGCATATGTGTGTGTGTGTGTGTGTATGTGTAAGTTTATGTGTGTGTATGTGTGTGTGTGTACACAATGTGAGTTGAAATGATTATATCCAAACATAGATGCATAAATTGTTCTGCATGTATGTGTGTATGTCTGTGTTTCTATATGTCTGTGGATGGCTCTGTATGTGTGTGTGTGAGGATGTGTGTGTGTGTGCATGTGTGTGTGTGTGTGTGCTTGTGTGTGTGTGTGTGTGCTTGTGTGTGTGTGTGTGTGTGTATTATACTCCACTGGTTTGCACCATTCTATCAATAAGACAAAGAACTATATTTATGAATTAACTCTTGTGACCATAAATTATTTTCTATTATTTATTTAATTATGACGAACTAAGCAATCATTCATCTCAGCAGTGTTGTTGCCAACTTATTCATTGTTAGAAGCCAACAAACTCTAATGTTCTGACATATGTTTGTAATATAATTTATCACACCTAAGACTTAAATAAAGACATACAATGCCTATGATGGCAAAGTGGTTACACCATTTATTTGTGAAACCAATGTTCTCTAGCAAATTCTTCATCCTATTTGTACAGATTGTATTTCAACAATATTTTCCTCTGCCAAGCCAAAATAACTTTTGTTCATAATTTTGCCAAATTGTACTTATGTAAACCTGGCATGCTTAAAATTTATTTCATTGCTTTTATTTGCATATTTCGAGGTTCATGTGGTTTGAATGGATCAATAAATTTAGTTATTTAAATGAATTTTAAAAGAAATTTTATGACTGAGTTAACAAGCTTGTCTTTGTTGTTTTTCTTGTTGTTGCCATACTTCTGTTCCTGTTTAGCCAGATCAGTTCTGATCAAGAAGACCTATAATCAAAAGATATTCTGGCTGCTGCCACCCTATCTTATTTTTTGACTTTTTCTCAGATACATTGAACCAATGATCACATCAACCATTATCCAAATAACAAGGTGTGTTTTGAGAGAAGTTGAGAGGTTTGAACTATTATTTCTAGCAGTTCAAACAACTCATAAGAGAGATTAAAGTGGTTACAATTGTCATCAAACTCAGATGTTAAATAACAGGAAATCCAACATTGATATACGATGAATTCCATTAAAATATTTTGTCCATTATAGGAAATATTATGGTATATTTTGTTTACATGTGCAAGAATGAAGCACAATTCATCCTGAGAGACACTGACAAAAGTCAATATTGCAATCAGAACATTATTATGAATGAAGCTGTTGGAGGAATTATTTCTAAAGTTTTGATTAATTTATTGATTTGGCAATTTAAAATGATTGAAACCATCAAAGTAATCTTTAAGTGTAAAATCATCTTCAAAGTATCAATTGATGACTAAAATGCAAATGATCTCTGACATGGTAAAGGAGATGCATATAAAAGAGACATTGTGAATTGATTGCACAAAACCAATATGAAGAGAGAAAAAAAAAAGCAATGGTTGAAGGAAGCAAGCCACATTAAATGTAGTGAAACAACAGACTGGAGAATAATCTAATTGTCTTAGACAAATAGCAAGAATTCCATGACATGTCTTCTTAAGAAAAATAAATTAGACTGGATGATAACCTAAAGATCTCATTTTGGTCTCGTTCATAAGAAGATGCATCAAAGTCTTGAGTTATTTAGTCAGAGTAACAACAATACCTTCAACAATATTTACTGATTTAATATTTCATTCTTTAGAGAAGAGGACTTACTGTACATAGACATTTTTCTATTTCAGCAGACAAGTATAATTATCAAATCCCAACAAGATCTGAGTAGATAAGATTTGGAAATTTTTATCTTAGATTGTTGCAAAGCAATACTCTAAATTTTACATGTCCATTTCATTCAGAAAGAGTGATAAAGATAACCTGGAAATATAACCGATGATGATGATGATGATGACACTATGACGACGATGATGACAACAATGATGATGACAGGTGACTGATTCATAGAAACTGTAGCATACCAGCTTCTGCACATACTCTTTGTCAACACATATATTCCTTTCTCTCTAGCAAACTGACCGACACATGGATGACTACCTTCCACTAAAGAGGTTGAATAAGCCCAAAACCTGTCTAGAGTTATAGCCCATCCTACCATATTGCCTATTTCCAATTTAGATAAATTGAAATTTCAGATCAATTCAAAATCAATTTCTGCCTGCTCTGGTCGCCATAAGCATTGCTCTAGTATTTACCTCCCTTTGGTTCTGGTATATTTTTAATGAAATATAATTATCATGTTTACCACATTGAATGTGTTAACATTTACTTCACTACTTATTGTCTAGATAACTGTGCTGGGCTTAACGCAGGTGTAAACCCCAGATGTAAAGAAATACTATGATAAGGTGGAATCCAATCCTGTATAACTCACCATTCTACTGTGTGCAAGACTTCTAATAACCAACATCTGCTTCAAAGAAAGCTGTATCTATTAATCACCTCATGTCCCTGAAACAAAGGTGAAAACTTTGAACATGTCCTAACATAGTCTGATATTTATAAAAGAGGCTAAAGACAAAAATAGTCAAAACTACAATATTCTAAATCTTTTTCTTTTTATTATATTACTAACTTTTGTTCTTTTAACTAACCATAGTTTTATTTATTTTTTCCAGAGATGTGATTTATTTTCTAATTAACACCTTCCCTTCATCACCATGAAACTGTAAGCAACTGCATTGAGGAAACCTTTCCAATGAGGAAACTTTATGTATATAATGCAGTGCTGGAGAGTATAGAAACCAGATGTAAGATGAGCAGATGATGTCATGAAAACCCATTCTCTACAGAAATAAAGCATCACTTTAACAACAGCTACCCAATCAGAAACATCGATTTTGTTTATGCATATATGTATATATATTTATATATACATGTGTGTATATATATATATATTTATATGTACATATATGAATATGTGTGTGTGAGGTGGATGAATATAAATGTTTTTGTTTATATATAAAAACAGAAAACATTGACTGAATAAAAGAGCTTGTATGTGAAATAATGTGAAGCCTTTATATTTTATTCCAAAATTAACAGAAACTTCAAAGTTTTGCCAAATAAGGTTTTTCAAGCTACAATTTTTAAAAATAGTTGTTTAAATATAAATATTATTATATATATCATCATCATCATCATCATCGTTTAACGTCCGCTTTCCATGCTAGCATGGGTTGGACGATTTGACTGAGGACTGGTGAAACCGGATGGCAACACCAGGCTCCAGTCTGATTTGGCAGAGTTTCTAC
>NC_068994.1:1018305-1025307 GCF_001194135.2 Octopus bimaculoides | reverse complement strand
CCTCAGCCCAGGTCTTCCTGGGCCTACCTCTTCCACGGGTTCCCTCAACTGTTAGGGTGTGGCACTTTTTCACGCAGCTATCCTCCTCCATTCTCACCACATGTCCATACCAGCGCAATCGTCTCTCTTGCACGCCAAGAAAGGATATATAGGGAGATGCAGTCTTCAGGATTTCAAGTGATGTCCAGAGGAAGAAGAAAGACACTTATTCTTACTGAGGTGCGTGGTTAATGGAATACTGAAAAAGGAGAAGTAATTGCGAAACCCTTTAAAAACTATGGCATTAGTAATGTCTTTGATGGTTGTGAGGGTTGGGGGTTAGGGTTTGAAGAAGATACGGATGACCCAGATTTGTTGCAGAGAAGTTTAGTGGTGAAGAATGCAATATGGATGGCAACAGTGAGATTGGGTTATCAGGCTTTGTGGATGATGGTTTACCTTCTAAAGAAGATGATTTTCTAGGTTCTTTAGCAATTCTGTCACACATTTTCGTTTTTTTCTCTTGGATCCAAAGAAAAGTAGGTTGTCACATTGAAAGGAGAAGGTCACAGTTCCAATGACGTTTACACCTTCTTCCAGATTGATAAAATTGATGCAGATGGTAGGCAGCTGTTGGTTTGGTGTCTGCAGGAAAAATATTGGTCTGGTAAGAATTCTGAAGAAGAACTCAACAACATCTTTAGTGAAAGATCAGGATATTGAGATGGGCAGTTGATCTTGGGTGGGCATGGTATGTAGCTAACAAGGGAAAATTATGAATATAGCGATATTAAACGTATGTAAATAACATAGATTTTCAACAAAGTAAATGAAGTTTCAAATATCGGAGCAGGCAAAAATATATTAGAACTGTTAAGAGCAGGAAAATGTTTTGTCATCAGATAAACATAGAAATGATTTGAAACAATAAGGAAAAAACTAAGCAAAATTCTAAAACACATCCTGCATTGATGATGGTGTACATCAGTGGTTCTCAGTGGGGTCCATATGACCCTTGGGGTAACATGTCCCTTGGAGGGGAGGGGTCATATAATATTTTCTGATTAAAGTTTATGAGTAATAAATTAGTTATAATTCTGCAATACATAAAGTATTTTAACAATCTTTTATACAATTCCTAACAATAATCTATTATAAAAATATGACATCAAATGGCTCTGAGGATCCATACGAGTAAAATAGGAATCATGTTGGACTCAGCAGGTAAAAATGGTTGCGAACCACTGCTGTACACAATGCCAAACTTGACCCAAACTACAATTCTTTACTTTTAAACTAAAGCAATAATCTCAGTTGATAAAAGCATTGCTACACAGTTTAGAAATAAATATATCTCGTATGAATCTAGTCTGGAACAATGTACATATTTATAAATACAATAAATGACAATGACTAGAGTAGGAATTGGTATAGTGGATGATGATGATGATGAAGATATTAATATTGTAATTAAAATGCCTAAAGATTCATTTCAGACAGTAAAATATCTTCATTTATTTTGATAAGTTAATGTTTTAGCAAGGTTACATAAACTGCCATTAACTCCAGAATATTTAAACAATGGTTGTATCTAAACATTACATGTTGCAGAATAACTAACAAACATCTCTGATCTGAATCCAACCATGACAGATGCTCTGAGTAGCATTGGCAAAAAAAGACATTAGTTTGACTGAGTTGAAGTAGGGCACTGAAAAATAATGAGAAAATCTAGCTCATGTAATTATCTTATTAATATATTCAATGACAAATAAATTCAGTTCTGAGTTGAAGCTAAAGAGGATTATGGAATATTAATGTGTTTTCAAAAATTTCCCAATAAAAACACTTTCAAAATTTTGTGAATGTGTAAATGATGTTATTTTTTTAAAAAGTGACATTAACTGAATTATTTTCGTATATAGTATTAAATTATCAATAAAAATTGTGTTTATGTTGATATATTTAAGAAAAATTTATTTCTCAAATGTTCTGTTTGCAAACCTTTTCACAGCAACATCTATTTAGGTCTGTAGGTGCAGAGGTTGTTGTAGCTATGAATATTATAAACAAAACCTAAGCTCAACCAAACACTTCTGATAAAAGAATAATTCTTCATTTTCATGGCTAGACATTCTCTTCAAATGCTTTAAGCACACAAACACAGACATATATGTGCACGTGCATACACACACTCACACACGTGCGTGTGTGCATGCATATGTGTGTGTGTGTGTGATGGGCTTCCATACTATTTCCATCTACCAAATTTCTTCACAAGGTATTGGCTGGCCCAGGGCTATAGAAGAAGTCACTTACCCAAGGTATTGTACAGTGGGACTGAACCTAAAACTCCCACAGCTGAAACAGGAGCATCTTAACCACACAGCCATTTAAAAGAAAAATATTAGAACAAAAATTATATAAAAGAAAGCATAATGGTTTAATGATTCCTATTTTAGTAACATCTTCATCATCATCATCATCATTCAAAATCTGTTTTCCTTGCTGGCATGGGTTGAATGGTTTGACAGGAGCTGACCAGCTGGAGAGCTGTTCCAGGCTCCTATTGTCTGCTTTGACATACTCTTCCTAATGCCAACCACTGGGTGCATATTACATGGCATAGCACAGATGCTTTCAACATGGCACCAGCATGGGTGATTTTTTTTTTTTTGTGGCACTATTGGATCATAATAAATATGAAACATTAATACTTTGTCAGATGAATTATTATTTATATTTTCTTTCATCAAAATCACTAAACACCTGTAATACGGTGGAAGGGAAAACTTTGGTGATTCTCCTCCTTTCTTCTAAAATTTCCTAATCAAGAGATTAATTATATTCCATTAATTCCCACTCTTTAATTACAAAATAATTCAAATACAAAATATTCACAACAATGGGTTTCATATTTTGGTTTTTAGTTCTTAATGTAAAGATTATATTTACAAATAATTTAGAATCTCACGTAAAGTTATTTCAAACATAACTTGAGGTATTTTGTTAGCTTCAACAGCCAATATAAAGCTTTGATTAACAATTAAATAACATCTCATCACATGTCACCCTATGACAGTGGAAGGAGTTTGCTTAAACCATCGTTAAAAAACAAACATGACCTTCCTCCTTTTTGAAATTCTTAGATGTTTTCTCAGTTTTGTTCTTTAAAAGTGATATAACGAATAATGCATATGGAATTATGAGAATTGTAATTATTGTAAATAAAATTTGGAAAAACTGATTAATTTTACTTCAAATTAAATTTGTTCGTTTTTGTTTTTTGTTAAAATAATTATTGTTATTTTATTAATAAATACATGCACATGTGTGCCTGGCTGTCTTTCACATATATTCATGTGTGCGTGCACATGCCGCATGCATGTGTGTGTGTGCGTAATGGGGTCGGTAGAGACAGCAACATTTAAAAGACATGAATTTTTCTTTTAAAACAGCTTCTCTTCATTGTTTTGCAATGTATAACAAAAAAAAGTTGGGAGAAAACCTGATAAAAACAGGGAAATTCTAGCACATACCACTTGTCACATGGGAGGGGTGTACCATTATTACTATTATCCACACAACATTTCCCCTTTTAAGTTTTTTCTTTTTTTCTTAGAGAGCATCATTTTATTTCTTTTAATACACTTTATATCACCTCACCTCGTTTTTTGAGTATTTTGTCTTAGTTACACATTTAATATTTTTTCCATTTGGCATCTACTTCCAGGAACTCCATACATTTTCTTTTTCTTACACTTGTGCATCTGGGTTCAATCACCTGTGGTGGCATTGTGCTTGGAAAGTATCATATAAACATTCCATTGGTTCTTCCAATCTCTAGGGTTTGCTCTCAACAAATCTTTCTATCAGTTAGTTCATGTGTCTCTTGTAGACACCTTTTCTACTTTCTACCAAGAATAGCACTTTTCTTATGTATTTGGTAATCACGCCATCTTCCCAACTCTGTTTTCCATTCATATATGCTCTCACAAATACGTTTTTACCAATTTTGGAAAATCTTGCTGTATTTTCCATTGCACTTTTTTCTTGTCTGGTAGCAATTTGTCAAAGAGTAGTTTTATTTTCCTTGCAAACATCAGCTCCGCTGGTGACATACCTGCTGGTGTATTTGAATTTGGTGTCACATGGTATACTCTTAAGAATTGTTGTAGAGCTATTTCATCCATGACTTCCTTATTTGACTTTCTTAGGGCTCTCTTGAATATATCGACAAATGTTACTCTTTTAACATGTTCTACATGTTGTTCATGTGATTCACTATTCATTAGAATATCGTCTAAATAGGTGATAGCAAAATCAGTCACTCAGCATTGTATCCATTATTTGCTAAAATATGGAAGGGGCCAGTAGTTGTAGGGGCACTCGGAGCACTAACAGCCAAGTTTGAGAAATATGAAATCAGAATTGACATGAGAGCAGCCTAAAAAAGGAAGGACAGTGTGGATGCTTCCCTTCTACATACATTTTGAGAAAAGGGGCTTTGTCAATTAAATTAACCTCAGTACATGACTGGTATAGACCCTGAAATGATGACATGCAAAACTGAGTATTTGAATACGGGAGTTAAACTAATAGTAACATTCAACAGCCACTTTGATGTGGCGACTGGATTTACTGTTCAATGGCAATAATAATAATAATAATAATAATAATAATAATAATAATAATAATAATAATAATAATAACAATAACAACAACAATAATAATAATAATAGTTTTTTATGTTAGCTAAGTTGCACATTCAAAGGACGGTACTGTTGATAGCCACCCCAATACTTGATTAATATAGATATATATACATACATATACAAGCACTCTCTTTCTTTTCTCTCTTTCTCTCTCTCTCTCTCTCTCACACACACACACACACATTAAATAGTACCACTTATCACTACTGTACACATATTACATAGAATATTTTCTAATTTCACGATAACAGAAAAAAGACAAACCAAATTACTGCACATACCCAACGTCCACATGACTCTGCTCAATTGTGCAGTGAAAAGCACACAATAAAAATAACACTGGCAAAATATTAATAATAATAATAATAATAATAATGATAATAATAATAATAATAATAATAATAATAATAATAATAATAATAATAATAATAATAATAATAATAATAATAATAATAATAATGAGAAAAAGGTTAGCAATAAAATGTTATTAATGAAGTATGGTGTAGAGGTTATTGTGAAAGCTATAAAGATCAGAGAAACTATAGCTGTTTGGTTACTGAATACATAATAGTTGTCATATCTTGTGACTTCTAAAACGCTATCATTTATTTACTTCCCCATAAGAGAACATTAGTCTCTGCTTACTAGCAACATAAAAAAGACTATAACATATAATCCACCTATACTTCTGCTTCAATTATGAAGCAATGATTTTTATTGCAGACATTTTGGGAAAATATTAGACTTTCTGTGCAATAATTTGTTTTACGACTTCTTTGCTAAAAATCACAGATCTTAATTTCTTCATGACTGACTAATTTAGGAAAGACTGATTATTATTGTTGATGGTAATAAATAGAGTGGTGCAGTGGTAGGTTTTGTTAAGTTGTGTTGATTTGAGGTCAAAATAGTTGCATTCCTTGGAATAGCATCAATAGTAGAAATTCTTATTTTCCTTTTGCTATATTTCTAAAGCTCCTACTTAAAAAAAAATAGTCTATCATCATAGCACAGGGCACTTGATACAATCAACTGTTCTTAGACTAAAATTCAAGGTTTGATGATTATGTTAGAAATCAAAACTATTTTTAGTAAGGATGGCAAATGGCAAAAAGTTAAGGATTGGCAGAACTGATAGAGCATCCGATAACATATTTAATTACATCTTCCGTGGTTAATTAGATCTGTTTATATTCATCTATGGCTGAGATGAAGTTTGTTTCTTATGTTTCAAAAGCTATTAGTGATAAATGCCACATCCACCATGGAGATGCCCACGTCCTGGCCCAATGACCCAAGAAGAAACATTTTCTGCCATGTTTAACTCTTAACAACATCTTGAAAAGAAACCGGACTCCAACCCTGGATGGAAAAGCATGAGAATGACCCTCCTCCAATCAACATGGGGATCCCTCTGCTAAAGAGCTTCCTAAGAGCTCAGAAACATCATTATAAATAGTTATATGTTGCTTGAGTGGTCAGCTGTGAGTTCCTTTCTTCGGCTTTCATCAACAGAAAATATCTCTGATCAGTATCCCATAATGCATTCTTTAACAAAATTGCCATCAGATCCCTGCTTTGTTGCTTTGTCAATGACATTGTTTACCACTAGGATGACTCCCACCCACTTCTCACTGCCACCTCCCTTATCTCACTACCATACACACTAACATCACTGCCCTTCTTCTCCCACACCCCTCAACCACCAACACCACCACCGTGAAAGGGAAAAACAAATAAATCTCCGCACGACATGTCTAACCAGGATTCTTTAGTTAGAATTTGTAATCACAATAAATTCAACAAACAACACAAACATAAAACGAAGATATAAATTCACAAATTATAGAAATAGACAACACAAAGTCTGTGCTGGTTTTCTTTCAAGTCATCTGTTTTTTTTTAAATATTTTTTTGATCTTTTTCATGTTTGTTTTCTTTACACTTCCTCCATCATCACCAAAAACAAAAAAAAACTACCTTAAAAGATTGGTTATTTTATAAACAGACAACATATTAGCAGAAAGTAACAAGAGATGCTGTGAGTATCACTCTGCCATTATATTGTGAAATTCAAATGAAAGCCATTCATTAATTCGGTCCCTTGACCTGTTCTGTTATTCAGGTGACAATGGGAAGAGAAGCACAAACATGCAGGCTTCGGCAGTTTTTACTGCTTTGTATTAGAGAAGGCAAAAATGTCTAATTTTCTGTATTTAATGACATTTCATAACTATGTATGTTCCAACGTGAATCATAATTACGAGAGAGAGAGAGAGAGAGAGAGAGAGAGAGAGAGAGAGAGAGA
>NC_068994.1:1010548-1018274 GCF_001194135.2 Octopus bimaculoides | reverse complement strand
GTATCACTCTGCCATTATATTGTGAAATTCAAATGAAAGCCATTCATTAATTCGGTCCCTTGACCTGTTCTGTTATTCAGGTGACAATGGGAAGAGAAGCACAAACATGCAGGCTTCGGCAGTTTTTACTGCTTTGTATTAGAGAAGGCAAAAATGTCTAATTTTCTGTATTTAATGACATTTCATAACTATGTATGTTCCAACGTGAATCATAATTACGAGAGAGAGAGAGAGAGAGAGAGAGAGAGAGAGAGAGAGAGACAGAGAGAGAGACAAAGAGAGAGAGAGAGAGAGACAAAGACAAAGAGTGAGAGAGACAGAGAGAGAAAGAGAGAGAGAGAGACAGAGAGAGAAAGAGAGAGAGAGAGACACAGAGAGAGACAAAGAGACAAAGACAAAGAGTGAGAGAGACAGAGGTGGGAGGATTAAGGCTTCAAAGCCTTTAAAGCTTGACAAAAATAATAATAGGTTATATTTTATGTGTATAAAGAGAACAGCATTAAACAACGTCACTGCATTAACGAGCAACGGTCGGCTGTAATTTGAATTTCTACCGTTAACCTACTTGTTTTGATATTAGTTTGGTGCTGATTATCTTCTAAAGAATTTAATGGTTACATTTCTATTGGGACACAGATAACGATGATGATGATGATGATGATGATGATGATGATGATGATGATGATGATGATGATGATGATGATGATGATGATGATGGGGTGGTGGTGATGATTTCTTTTCTTAGCCACAAAGGACCAAGACATTGATGACAATACAAGGCTTTGGTCTTTCTTCCTTTTCTTTGGACCAATTAATAAATATAAAATGGAAAAATATTTATATTGATTTAGTTTTAGATAGCAAAGGTTAATCGAAATGTTTTGCAGTGGAAACTAAAAATGAAGATCTGGTGTTGTAAATATGAGCAGAATAAAGCAATTAGTTTTGGAGAAGTGGAAGCTGTTGAAGGAATGGGAGGAAAAAATAGAAGACATTTTGTTGTTGATGAGAGGTTAAAGGTGAAGTTGGGTGGCAAATTGGACTGTTTTTGTTTGTTTTGTTTTCTAATCTCATTCATTAAAAAGAAGGAGAATACTAATTGTTCTGCTGATTATAATGAAGATATTAGGTTATTTTAATTGATAGAGACTGATTAAAAACAGTTATATTTGATTTAATCAACAGAACAAGTAGTATTTTTTTATCTTTAGCTTTTTGTTGAGCGAAAATTTTATTGCTTAAGACATTTAACATCTCTCAGTTGCAATAACTTCTTCAGCTTCCAGTAAAAACACATTGTCTTTCACATTTGAATCCTGAAAGAAAAAGCCTAATAGGATCTATTGTTTGTCTTTTTTTTTATTATTATTAATCAGTTGAATGGAACTGGAATTCTAAGAGCAAATGGATTGAACAAAGTATTGCAGAAAGAAAATATTTGTTTATTAAAATCAGATATATTTTCACAGATTTTAAGAAAAACTATACCCTTCTTCTTATGAAAATGAGACTTTGGTGTTGAAGAATCAGTTGGTTTCATTTTCAAAGGGTTAAACCACAACATTTCTAGGAATATCATCAAAGTTTCCTTTCAAAATAACAATACAAAAGAGGGGCTGGGAATAGGTATGTGAGATGTCAATAGAGATTTTGGTCAATGACTTTCTCTTTAATTCTAGAGATGTAAGGAGAGATTATAATGAAATCAATCCAATATCTTTTGATATTGATTCAGTGACAGGTTTGGAGAGAAACAACAAAGATTTACAAATTAATTGTAACTAAACATTAACTTTCAAAAATCAAAGTCACAATGTGTCCAAGATATTTCCTTTCCCACCACAATAAACATCAAGCCATTAAGTGAGCCGTTTCATGGCTGCTCAACCTGCTGAGAATAGAAATCAAATTTCCGAAATCTTATCCTACCACATTGCTTAATGAAGTCATTGTTCCACTAAGTCTGAAAAAAGGATGTCTGGAACCTCATTGGCTCTAAATCTATTAGATAGCAGCCAATACAGTGTTAATCAACAAATAGACAAATATCTTCACAGACACATGTTCACTTGCAAAAAATGTTTTAGTTTGAAAATAATGCTTTCGAAAATAAAAATTTAATATTGTAAAAAATTCTTGCAACAAATTTTCTTATATTTTTAACATTTTTCGAAACACAGTTTTAAAGATAATCCTCTGCTGATGAGAAAATATTTTGAACACCGGTTTTGAAAGACTATTAAATAATACAAAAAAAAAAAGAGAAAAAAAGAAAAAAATTAATTAGATGAATGAAAACTCAAATTCTTTGGAGAATTAATTTCAGAATTTTTTTTTTTCTAAATAGATTAAATCGATTGCCATATGGCTGAGAAGGAATCATTACAAGGTTAATGATTGAATAACTAAATCGAATTGAAATTTGACTGAATAGCTGCTAGTTATGTAATTGAGTTGATGAAGTGTAAGACATGAGAATGCAGTCATAAAAGTATTAAGAAATGTTTACAATAATCATGTGACTAGATTTCAATGAAAAAGAAGAAGACTGAACACTGAACTCCTGTCACATAGTTGATCAATGAAGATTAATTTGGATTAACATCTAGATGTTGCAAGCCACTATCATCCACCTTGTCCTATCATCAATCACCACCATCAGCATCACATTCTATAGTAATGTGAGTTGATCTAACTAAAAGTAGAGGCCAGACTAGAGTTTAACATCAGAATAGTCACAAGTCTGTGATTCTTGTGTTATATTAACATTGGTCAGTGATTTACATATATTACCCCAAGATGCATGAAACTGCTTTGAAGCCAGCTAACGTTTACTATTCTTGGTATATAAGCACAAAATATTATTTTCTACTCTAGGTACAAGGCCCAAAATTTTTGAGGAGGGGGTCAGTCAATTAGATCGATGCCAGTACACAACTGGTACTTAATTTATCAACCACGAAAGGATGAAAGGTAAAGTCGACCTCAGCAGAATTTGAACTCAGAACATAATGACAGGCGAAATACCGTTAAGCATTTTGCCCAATGTGCTAACCACTCTGCCACCTTATATAAGCCCAAAATATTAATAATATGGATTTCTAACAGAAACACAAGACCACAGGTTTTTTGTGTTGGGAAGAATTGGTTTCATCAACACCAGTTCTTGATTAGTTTATTATTTTACTGAACCAAATCGATCCAGGTTTCATTACTGTCTCCAAGAAAGAGAGCAAAGTCAGGCACTGTACAGATGGTGCAATGTCTGACTTGGTGCTTAGAGTCATCTCTTTACAATCTGAGATCAAATCCTGCCAGGATCATCAACATTTTACTAGGATCAATAAAACAATTACTGGGGTCATTTCAGTCAGGTGTATCGTCATGGCTCGGTGATGAATCATTATCATAACTTGATAGATCCAGGCTATGAAAGCAATTGTTGTGAGAGAAATCCCTCACCAAGGAATATCCTTTTGGTTGAAGAAAATTAAGTATAATTGATAATAATGTAAATATACAACACTAAATGACAATTAGCTGTTATAATAACAATTAACTGTTATAATAACAATTAGCTTTAAAGATTTGACAAAATACATGAGTTGTGTAAGTTGTTAAATAAAAATAATGCATAAAAATATATAATAATAATAATAATAATAATAATAATAATAATAATAATAATAATAATAATAATCATTATCACCTTCATCTAATGTCTGTTTTCCAAGCTGGCTTAGGTTGGATTGTTTAACAAGAACCGACAGGACTGTACTGATCTCAAGAGTCAGCTTTAGCATAGTTTCTATGGCTTACGAACACCAATAAAATGCACATAAATATGCTACATGTTTATGAATTATTATTCATTTATTTATGCATAACATAAACTTCATTTGAAATTTAATATATGAAATATATGGCATAAAAATATGTCTTTGTGTTGTAGACAGCTTGTCCTTATCAAAACAATGCATGCTTCACATACAACACATCTACAATATGAAAAATCTGAAATTTAGATACTAGAAAGACTTAGCTGTAATATGAAATCATAAAAATGTAAATGCATTCCATCCATGTTTTTTGATGTGTGAGAAAAAGATGTGGGGAAGACTCCAGTTTGCTGAGTGCTTTCCAGAGGAGATTGGTCTATGAGGGTGGGGGTCTTCCCCTACTCTTTTTTCTGTACCCAAAGGCATTGAAGAAATGTTTTAAGATTCTTATAAATTTTATAACACAGCTAAGGCTTTCCAATATTCATATTTACTTCAGTTCTTCTGCTTTATATAGTGACTGAATATTCTTTGTTATTAATGGGAGAAGGAAATCAGGCTGGCCTCCTCTGAAGAGTGACCAACAACCTGCAAAATGATCTGTCGGAACTTTCCCTGGCACTTTTGTTAACCACACAGCAAAAACCCACATGGAATATGTTTATATTTTTATAATTACCAATCATAGCTAAGGCTAATATTTAAGATATATAGCCTTATACAAATGTGTGTGCATGTGTTTATATATATAATATATCTCATCATCATCATCATCATGAGATATATACATGTACACATGCACACGCCTATATATTTATATATGTGTGTGTATGCATGTGTGTGTGTGTACATGTGTGTGTGCATGTGAGTGTGCATGTGTGTGTATGTGCATGCATGTGTGTGTGTGTGTGTGTATGTGTGTGTGTTCGTGTGTGTGCATGTGTGTGTGTGTGTGTGTGTGAAATCATCATCTCACCTGCTTCATTGTAATGAAGAAAACTATTGCTAGATTCTTCCATTCCAGGATATTCAATTCAATATATTATATTTCCTGCCAGACAATTCTGTAAGATTCTCAAATGTTAGCAGAAAACTTATTGTGCTCTGTATTGTATTTCTTATCTCAACCAGAGCCGGAAAATATTTAATTGAAAGTCACGTCTGTCTTGCCATTGTAAAATGACGTCTCACTGCCATTCACCTGATAATGTTGTTCTTGTTGTTGTGATGCATAAAAGATGTAGGTGTTATCTATCATTTAACTAATTGGCAATTTAAATGAGCAGAAAAAATATCAGTATAATGTCAAAAGCATTCAATTTTAAGAAATCTCTTAAAATAATAAGGAGAATGATCCTATGTGGAGAAACCTTCCAAAGATTATAATAAAATTGTTTGGTATTAAATATAAACAAATTTTGGTTTCTTCTTGTTTCCCTTCTTTTTTTTTCCTTAAGAAAAGGGTATTCTGTCAACAATTTAATTATTTTTCTATTTGACTCTCTCTCATTGACGTTATTTGGCTTTTGTTTTTGTTTTTGTTTATTGATCTTGATTTCTGTGACATTTTATTTATATTTAGAATTCTTTAAAAAAAATGATGACACTAACAAATATTTTTATCTGAAGAAACCTAATATAATGGCATTATTGTATAAAGAAAGTAAGTAATGAAAGAAGAAAGGAAAGAAGTGGGAAAGTGAGGAAGGAAGGAAAAAGGAAAACGAGGGAGAAAGAAAGAAAAATGCTTTATTAGAAAGAAATATTTGGTATACATGTCATGCCTTCATGGTGCATGTGGTCACATGTGGATTCCGACGTACTTTAGAATAAGAAAAAAACTGGTGGTGGCAGTGATGGCAACGACAACATCAACAATGATGGTGATGATGAGGGGGGGGGGTAGCAATGACACTGACGGTATGGAGAATTATAACGGTAATAAATAATACAGGAAAGTGAATAACTAAAAGGGAACAATAAGTCAATGAATCTCATGGCAGGAGATAATGTGAATGTTGGAAAATCTTACCGATTAGATTATGAGGGTGAGTCAAAAAGAAATGCCATTTTGTTTAGGACAGGTATAATTACCAACACAGGAACATGTATCATATATCAAAATGAAACTGGTCCTCTGTGGATCACATCCCTACTTCTCAACATATTCACCGTTTCTCTCAATATATATAGCAATTGCAGTGTGGAAGGTGTTTATAAGCCATTTAAGAAACACACAAAAACCGTTAGATTTACTTCAACATTTAAATTTAATTTGTCAAAATATTTTCGTCACTTTGAGACTGTGACCTGTTCACTGACAAAATTCTGTGCTGCACACACACACACACACACACACACACACACACACACACACACACACACACGTGCACACACAAAACATCAAAAGTTAATTTGTTAACAATCAATATTTATTGAACTGTTGTAATATTGGTTATAAAGAGGTGAAAAGATGATTATCAGGAACACTGAAGACTGTCTCTTTAACAATTTTATTTAAAGTGTTGCCATCAAATATAAAATTATTGGCTGATCTGGTCATCTTTCCAATATGATTGGTTGTCCTGGTCATCCTTCCAATATGATTGGCTGATGTGGTCAGTTCGCTGGTTGTTCTTCTGAAAAGAAATAAACAGACAACATGAGAAAAATTGGGAAAAATTGGAAAGGATTAGAGAGAAATTAAGTCAGCGGCTGATATTTAGGATGAATGGAATTCTGGGGACATGATAGCACTGTCCAAATTCTTAAGTAAACATTATTGTATTATGTCCAAGTTAAAGACCACTGAGACACTCTCTCTCTATACACTCACGTCTGCACAATGCATTTATACTGTCAACATCGATACACTGTGTTTGTTTCTTTAATGTGATTTCTCCCCTTCCTGTCCCTTTCTTTTCCTTTAAACACACACACACACTAACATGCATTCACACACATACACACACACACCTATTTATAAAATATGGTTCCCTTACCTCCTTGATGGTGCGACGCATCTGAAAATATTTAGAGATTCATTAATTAAAATTCTTTACTAATTATGACATTGGAAAATCACAATGCAAACTTTGTTATTTTGTAAATCTGTGTTTCTCACCTTCGGTTTGAGAGCCAGGTCAAGGCCATAGCTTTCTAAACAACTTCCACAATTATAAATTAATTCCTAAATCCTCATGTTTGGGACATTTTTGATTCCCTTGCAACATTTCAAATCACAAATCTTAAACAAACAATACATTACAATATAGACACAGATATAGACAAGAGGGGAGGGTCATGACAGGCATGCCTTGATCATGGGTCTGTCCTATCAGAGCTAACCTGTAGCTAAAGAACAACCTTGAAATCCCATAATGCCCTCTCTAGAAATATCTCATTCCCATAATGCTTCCTTCTATTACCAACATCCCATAATGCTTGTGTGTAATATTACATGTCTACAGAGGACAAGTGTGTAATGTTACACACTAACATTACACATCTGACAAGAAGAGATGAACTGAGAGAAAAACTATGTCTAAGGGGAATGGGGTTTTGTGTTTTAAGTGAGAAGACTGCAGGGGTGTGAGTAGGTGGGGTGGGGCAGATAAAGGAGTGTAGGGGTGTCAGAGTGGATGAATTTAGTGGAGGAGAAAGAGCCAGAAACATATTGGGCAATGTAAGGAACACGAGCCGGAGGGGATTCAGCCTCAGGAGGGAGTTAAATGACAAAGGACTGCAATGACAGAGGAGACGTGGTTGTGAATAAAACTGTCCATCAGAGAAAAGATGGGAAACAAGCAATGAAATGATGGAGGCTGGGATAATATAAATTTGTTTGTGTGGGTATACACGTATGCATAAATATGCATGTATACATACATATATATATATGCATACATATATATATGCATACATATATATATATATATATATATATA
>NC_068994.1:1008226-1010116 GCF_001194135.2 Octopus bimaculoides | reverse complement strand
GAGAGAGAGAGAGAGAGAGAGAGAGAGAGAGAGAGAGAGAGTGATTTATGAATACTTGTAATATTCATAAATATCGGCAACCATTTGCATGTGGGAAGAAAGAAAGAGACCAGTTCCTTCCCTCCAAAACTAGGTTTAATCCTAGACTTAAAGACTTCATCATTAAACCAGGCAGGCTTCTTCTCTACCAAAATGACCAATTAATATTGTAAAGGTATGAAGTAAAAGGACCAACTGGACTCCTATGACATGTGGTTTACAGACAATTTCAGAGCTACTTAACCACCTGGGTTCAGTGAACTAGTTGCTAGGGGTCTGTTCAGCTGGTTACTAGGGGTCTATTCAACTGGTTGCTGGGAACCAGAGATAAATGTCTTACCTTCATGTTGATGGTGTTCATGATGGTCATGTCCATCTTCTGAAAATAGTGAAACAAATGTAGAATATTTTGAATAAGAGAGGAAACAACAGTGTGTATGTGTGTGTGTATGTGTTTGTGAGAGTGTGTGTGTGTGTAAGTGTGTGTGTGAATATGTGTGTGTGAATGTGTGTGTATGTATGAACATGTGTGTATGTGTATGAATGTATGTGTGTAAGAATGTGTGTGTGCGTGAATGTGTGTGTGTGTGTGAATGTGTGTGTGAATATGTGTGTGCATGCACGTGTGTGTGAATGTGTGTGTTGCATGCGTGTGTGTGTATGAACATGTGTGTATGTGTATGAATGTATGTGTGTGAGAATGTGTGTGTGCATGAATGTGTGTGTGAATGTGTATGTGTGAATATGTGTGCATGCACGTGTGTGTGTATGAATGTGTGTGTGTGTGAATGTGTGAGTGTGTGTGTATGAGCGTATATGTGTACGAGTGTGTGTGTGTATGAGCGTGTATGTGTATGAGTGTGTGTGTGTGTGTGCCTGTGTGCATGATTATATCTAAAACGTACTTACGAGAAGCAGACTGAACTGTAAAAAGAATAAAAAAGAAAATGTAAATAAAAATTAACAACAACAACAAAAACGACAGCCACAACCATAGGTTCAGAAATTAGGGTGCAGGCGTTGCAAGTGCACTCCCTAAATTTTGCTGGGTGGTGGGCATGGCAATGAAAGTGCTTCAAACATCCTAGGTTAGACCTAGATTTGAACCCCTAAGCAAATTTCATTCCTGCACATATGGCCACAACAATATTTCTAGCATTGGAAGAATGTCATAGATTGAAGAGAAGGGTTTCACTGATTATACCAACCCCTAAGACACCACTGGTACTTTATTTCATCGACTCCCTAAAAAGATGAAAGCAATGTTGTCCTCGGCAGAATTTGAACTTGTCTCAGCCTCAAACACTTCTGCTAATCCAACACTCAGACAACAACAACAACATTTCTTTACTTTGCCAGAAGGGCAATGGATGAGGGGACATTACCATAACAAATTACAAAGAATTTGAGGTTCATTACCATCACCATCATTGTCATCATCATCATCATCATCATTTAATGTTTGTCTTTGTTGCTCGCATGGGTTGAAATGTTTGGCACAAGTTGAACAGAGAATATGAATAATCATACAATAATAATAATAATAATAATAATAATAATAATAATAATAATAATTCTTTCTACTGGAAGTGCAAGGCCTCAAATTTAGGGGAAGGGATTAAGTTGATTACATCTACCCCAGTGTGTAACTGGTACTCATTTAATCAACCCCAAAAGGATGAAAGGCAAAGTCAACCTCAGCAGAATATGAACCCAGAATGTGAAGGCAGGTGAAATGCCACTAAGCATTTCACCCGGCGTGCTAACAGTTCTTTAATACACTAAAAGGTGGAGCTCCAGCATGATCTCAGCCTCTGTTTGAAACCAAGAAAAGATAAAAGATAAAAAGAT
>NC_068994.1:979171-1008156 GCF_001194135.2 Octopus bimaculoides | reverse complement strand
TATATATATATATATTATGCTGGTTTGGTCATGTGATGTGTATGGATGTAGACAGTAGAATGCAGAAGTGTCGATCACTTAAAGTGGATGGAATTTGTAGAAGAGGGAGACCCAGGAAGACATGGAAGTATTGAAGGTTGATCTCAAAACACTGAGCCTGACGAAGGAGATGACAAAGGACTAAGCACCTTACTGTACTCAAAAAGACCCATCCACCACAGCAGAGTGCCACATAAAAAACACATGCTGGTGCCATATTGGAAACACTGATGCTGGTGCCATATATAAAGTACCCAGTACATTTTGCAGGGTGGTTGGTGTTAGGAAGGGCATTCAGCCATAGAAACAATTCCAGAACAGACAATGCAGCCTGGTGTGGCCCCTAGCTTTACCAGCACTGGTCAAATCATCTGACCATCCCAGTATGGGTTAAATGATGATATATATAACATAACCATTCAATAAATAGAAATCAATAAATAATGTATCAGGCATTAGGAGTGAGATCAACAAAATTGAGTAAAACCTTTGAAGGCAGTGCCCCAGTATGGGCATAGCAGTAAAATTAAACTTGAGATGAAATAAAGCATGAGGTGTTAAAACTCTTCTTACCTCCGACAATCAGGGCAAAAGCCACAAGGAACACAAGAGTAACTGTTAGTTTCATTCTAGCTGTTTCTCTCTTCTAAAGAATACCAATTCCATTGAGAAGGCACCATATATATATATGTGTGTGTGTGTGTGTGTGTGTGTGTGTGTGTGTGTGTGTGTGTGTGTGTGTGTGTGTGTGTGTGTGTGTGTGTGTGTGTGTGTGTATGTATGTATGTATGTATGTATGTATGTACGCAGGGTGTTCCATCTCCACTCTGTCACCTGCTTGTATCAAATTTCACAAAGACAAAAACAATATGGATTTTAGTCTAAACAGAATGGAGATTAACCTTTCACCTTCTTTGTCCTGACATCGTCCTACATTTTTGGTCTTTCATAGATGATTCACTTTACACATGATACATCGGACTGTTTCAGTTAATGGCTTCACTTTAATGTAAACCATTTCATTGTACAGATGGAAAATGGCAGAGTTTTGCTGTTAAGAAGATCATTTCAAAAAGTTGATTATTCTCACAGAATCCTTGGACAAGTGTAATCAACTCTAGCAGCAAATTGACCAATGACTTGTGAACACAATCTGGTAGATGGAAACTGTGTGGAAGCCTTCTCATCATCCTTTAATGTCTCTCTTCCCCGTCTCATTAGAATGCCTTCATCATTACTATCCCCATCACCTCCACCAAAAGCCATTGGTTTTATTATTGACTTCCAGCTCCATTCTACATATTGTACCTTTCAGCTCGTGTGCAAACATGAAGCAACAAAAAAGTCACATTCTATTGTCAAGAAAAATTGCAAATTACCAAGGGAACTTGGCATTAACCCTGAATGAGACGAAGAACATGAAACCACTGCCATGAAAAAAAGCAAAACGGATCAAACAGACTGCAACAAAGAATGAGCAAAAACAAATTGAGGAGTGGTGGGGCCAGAAGCCCCTGCATGGACAGTATATACTTTTCAAAGTTGAAATGTTGGTGTAGACCAAGCAACAATCCATCGGTGGCTGAGAAGTTCAGGACTGAAAGCAGAGGCTAAACGTTTCATATTGGCAGCACAAGATCAAATTTTGTTTACCAGAAACTACCTGGCTAATATTCTTCAAACTGGTTCCGACTCTAAATGCAGATTCTGCAACACATTTGATGCAACAACAAACCATTTAGTGTTTGTCCCTCTGCCATCGCTTTACAATCAATGTTGGTGTGTTTATGTCGCCCATAACTTAGCAGTTCAGCAAAACAGACCAATAGAATAAGTACTAGGCTTACAAAGACTAAGTCCTGGGTTCAATTTCTTCAACTAACACTCTTTCAGGCAATGCTCCAGCAAGGCCACAGTCAAATGACTGAAACAAATTAAAGAATGATGAATATATATATATATATATATATATATATATATATATATACACACACACATGTATTTATGTATGTATGTACATTAGCTCAAAATCTGCCTGGGGTTAAACTAGTAATAACAGTCATCTGCCACTTTGATGTGGCTACTCGCTTTACTGATTAGGAAAAACATGATTAAGATTATTGATATTTCTTGTGAGGGAAAACAACAGAGAAAAGTTTAACATTTAAATAGGAATTATGGGATAGCTATCACAAACAATATAGCTCATGTAATAAATGCATATATACACATACAGTATATACACAAATATTACTGTCACACTCTATACACATAATATATACACCAACATAGGATATACAACCATCATACAGCATACATATATATACCACACATAATATACTCAAACACAATAGATACAACTCTATAAACTCCACTCACATTATACGCCATACAATATGAAAGTATATTCTACCATTGTTTGTCATATTGCCAGATTTTATATGGAATCTATGCATTTCTGCATTATCCTGGGCTTTCTATTTAGTGTTTGTGTGTTGTTATTGTAGTCTTATTAATAATTTATGTTGTTGCTATTGTCATCCTGTTTACTGTTTATTTTTGTAGTTGTCCTATTTAGTGTTTGTATATTGCTGTGATCTATATATTGCATCATATTTATTGTTTGTGTGTAGTGGTATCTATATACTGCTTCATGATTATATATATGTACCCTGCACTGTTGTCCTATATTACCCAGGTATATTCTGGCTATTTGAACAGTGCTGAGTTGGTGTAAGTCTATAATTGAAATAGGAATGTCGTGTTTATTATAAAGGAGCTGAAAAAATCTTCATATTGTTATTCTAGTTATTTTCATTGATATTCTTGTTTTTGTTTTTGCAGTTGTCTTTATCCTTTTTATATTGCTTTTTGTTGTTGTTGTTGTTATCATAATCCCTGTCGTTCTTATTCCATCATTAATAACCATTTGATTCTCCCTTTCAGACAAAGACACTTTTACATATCACAGGTTCAAAAAGGTTGTGAACGTCTTGTGTCCTGGTTGATTGTCAGTGAATCAGCACGCTGCTCATGGCAGAAAGCTGAGTACTACCCCACACTCATCTATTCACCTCTCACAACGTCTGTCACCATTTATTCAGGTGAGCAGGCAAAATACCATTTAGACAAACTTCTATTTTACTTTAAACAACCTATCTAGGAAATCCCTTTCCCTTTCCAGTTGATGAAAGGTTTCCAAAACAATCTCTAAGTAGTTGAAATAACCAGTGATGAAAAGATAGGGAACTGTTTTCTTAGATGGAACTGTGCAGATGTCAAACCTTTTTGTCCCTCGATGGTAATTCTCGAGGGTCAGAAACAACTGTAAATGGAAGATTTGATGTATTCAAACAAATGAGACAGAAAAATATTCTCTTGCTGCAACTGCATCAAATTGTCACAAGAGATTGTTGAAAAGCTTGAATGAACATAAATGATCACATGGTCCCACCCCACCCCTATGGCTATTCGATCAGACTTTGTATGGATGCATCTAGGTGTAAATTGAGAAAACCCATCTGACTAGTCTGGGTTTGGGATTCTGTTACCCGAGACAATGAACAGTTTTTGGAGGAGCACAGCCAAAGTCCTTGGACAAGTTATCAGCAAATATCTGAAGATCAATGGTTTCTTTGGAGATGACAATGACAATCAGATGATGTGAAGTAGATTCTATGACTTTTGCAATGTGCCTTGGTTTGTCTGTAGCTGTGGGCAGGGTTTTGAACAGATTATTCCAGTTTTGGGTTATTGCATACAATTTTTTGCTTTAGAACCAGTTACTACAAGGGATTTTGGTTGTATTCCACAAAAACATTATCTAATTAATTATCCGAAATATTAATTATCTAATTATCTTAACTTTCCTGCTGATAGCCAATTTATGTTGAAGAATGTTATTGGGGGAAGACACACAGGTCAGGCACTGAAAGGACCAATTTGGTAGTTGAACCATTTCCCACAGTCCATCAATCATAGAACCACAGAGTACTTTTGATTGGCCTGGAATCATGATGAAGTTAATGGTAGATTGAAGGCAGATACATACATGACATTCACTGCATTCTACCATATATCTGTAACTAGAGAATGTATGTAGAGAGTGAAAGAGTGAGATGGTGTGATAGTTAAGAATGGGTACAGGGGTAACAATGTAATGTGATGTCAGAGGTCAACTGACCCCTAAAATCTGTTTGTGAACTTGAATTTGTACAACTCAAACATCATGTGATCTTTTGTTTTGCTTCAGGGGGAAGAAGAGGTGATGCTGCGGCAGTCTTCATCAAGTTGATATAGAAACATCAAAACAGTGAGTTTAATCCAAAGGCAAAATCTCAGACATACAACTCCAGCTGGTCCTTTATTTGACCCCAAAAATTCCAATATTTTTACCAAATTGATGAACTGCAATTTGTCTTATAAAAACTCCTGCAGCATGCAATATGGACCCCCAGTTTGAGAACCCATGATTTTGGGGATGGAGTTGAGAGTGTGATAAATGTATTGCAGTAGTTTACTTTAGTCACCATGGTTAAGACCATGCTGGAGCACTATACTGTACTGATCATATTTAGTAGATGTAGTGATTAGTATTCTTGACCGATATATCATAAGAAAAAGACAATTTTGAATAAATCTTCTTTTGAATAAACTTTACATTGTTAATGTGTTTTTTTTTAGGCTATGGCCTGTCCAGCCAATACATCGTTGGTATCGATTAATTTGTGTATCCATAGCCTGCGAAAATCTACACCATGCATATACAGTCTTTATAAATGTGTTACTGGGGCGGTTTTTTACAGCTGGATGTTCTTGAAAGATGCAAAGCCAGCAGATGACTTATTAACTGGGAAGATAACAATATCACTGCTTGAAGCTGAAGGATTTTCAGAGAAGTGGTGCAAATGTAAGCAAACACACACACACACACACACACACGTATATGCTGGATCACCATCATTCAACAAGGGGGATTTTGTTGTTCTCTCAAATGAATTACCTACCTGTGGGTTAATGTGTAGACGGCTGAGTACTCCTCAGACAAGTGCTGTTCCCTCAAAGTAATTCTCAGGGCAGGATCACCATAGCACAGTGTGTGACAAGGATGGACAGAGGTACAATCCACCTGATGAGCTCCTTTGCATTTTCTGTCTCCCCAATTTCACTCATGGGGTAAGGGTCAGCTTGAAGCCGTAGAAAATGACATTTGCAGTGAGATTGAACCAGTTTTGATTGGACTTAAAACACTGGATGATGATGATGATGATGATGATGAATGAAATATGTTGTGTTCCACTTAACGAAAAAGAAACATTACAAAATAGAGATGAAAGAAAAACTAAATAACTCAAGCTGTTTCACTGGTTTTATTCTAATCAAATGTGGTTCAAATATTTTATTTGAAGAAATAAAAATTGTCAGTGTTGTAGAGAAAGCGTTAGTAAAACCTTGTCCAGCCAGCATTTCAGAAGTATCCACACCAAATCTATTTTTGCTACAGTTTAAAGGTGAAAGATATTTCAGAAACCAAGTTTCTGGAAATATGATAATCACTCATCTATAATAATAATAATAATAAAATGAAACCTGATGAAGCAGACATTGAAAAGTTAATTTGTAACAAAACATTTGTTGTACATCAAAAAGCCCGGCACAAACACTGATCTTTGTTGGATATAGAAGTTTGTTAAACCAATCTAAAAATAATTAAATCAACAACAAGACTCAAACCTTACGTGTAAATTTGGTGGGAATACAAACAATATAAAGATTGGTCAATAGAGTTTGAGTCATAAACTTATTTCAATGGCAAAATATCTTTAAAAGTAACTTGTTACCCCACCTTGTTTAGAGCTCTTCTTTAAAATGTGATGGTTTTGACTTTCGTCAACCGAAATACAAATTGTAGCATATTTTATTTCATCTTATTTATTCTTTTTGGTAGTTTTTCAGGATCCAATCAAACCAAAAATAAAAAATGAATTGAAATTTGTTTTCATCGATGACTCAACAAATGTCATGTCTTTGTCTGATCTACATCAAGTAGGTGTGGTTGTTTTAATGTCCACATTGGACAAGGTAAAGAAAATGAAATTAAGAATATTTCAATTAAATAAAGTGGGTGGGGAGGTAGATGTGTCGAAATTTGTAAATTAGAAAAGATATAATGAAAGATAAAGAAAAAATAGGGGGAAAAAAACAGACAAGAAAGAAGTATTAAAACCATGAAAGATATAAAATGACATGGCAAAAATATTAAAATATACAGGAGAAATGATGTAAAAATAATGAGAGAAATTATAAAAACTACATAAAAGAAATATCAAAAGTATAAATATTAAAAATATTTGGAAGAAATTATAAAAAGATATGGCTAAAATGATAATTATAAAGCATGGATGGAATAATAAAAAGAAAAGGTTTCTATATTTTTACAATTTACAAAGGACTAAAAATTCCATCAGTAAAAATGAAGAGAATTATTTACACGTGTAATAAAAGAGATGTAAAAGTAAGAGGTCGTACAGGAGAGTTGTGGACTTCTCTCGGAGATCTTACAAATAAAGAAATTGAAAATATTTACATGAAACTTTCTCAGAAAATGATAATACGATTTCATTTCTCTCCCCAACAAACTCTAAATTTATGCTAAAATATATAACATCAATGTCAAAGTTCATCGAAATCTATAATTAATCAAGCAACTCATTAAAGGATTATTTGCTTGAAGAAACATAAACTTAGACATTAATTGCTAAAATAAAGAAATACAAAGTTTTCTTTACTTTCTTCTTTAGAAATTTTTCGAAAGTTTGTTTTAAAAACTAAAAAAAGATGAAACCTGACAAATCTTTCTCTAAAACCCTCCTCCATTTTCTTCTCAAATAAAATATTTGAACTTGAAAACTAAAAGAAAAAGAAAATTTTAATATATTTTTGTTGCTTTTGTAAAATCTCAGAAAATAATTAAAAATTCACATTTTTTTTTGTCAAATTATTTTGTTATATTTGTCTATCTATCCAACTGTAAACATTTTAAATATTTCACTAACTTGGCAAAAGGGTATATATTTTGCCAAAGATTGCTAAATTTGTTCCAACAGTCTTCTTTATCCAAAACCAGAATCGTAAACTTTCTCTTGAAAATATTTCAAACTGGTCAGAGTTGAGAGTTTGACAGAGACAGATTTGGGAAGAAATATACAGTGTTTCAAGGTAACATCATCTGGTGACTTATAGACATGTGTAGTGACAACCCTTTGTCTCTCAACAACTTGATACCGCCTGGGTTCAGGCTTCTGTAGACTCATGTCAGGTGACAAGTAATCCTCCTGTGTGGTGGCCTTCATCTCGATACAATTAGAGGATTTGCTGAAAGTGAAAACATTACAAAATTTAATGATTTGATTAAATGGGAGGGAAAAAAATCTATCCCAAAATGAAAAGATTTATTGTGAAGCTACATGGGTACTGTGAGATGAAGAATGCTTCCCTTCAAATATCCCCTACAACATCTAGGCTCTGGTATGTGTCCCTTCCAACATGGAGGTTCTGGCAAGATTCTTTCATTGAAGACCACCAGCTATCTCTACATGCATGTCTCCCTCCTCTTCATGCCAATGATGTTATCCAAGGTAAAGACCAAGGGCCGCCAGTGCATAGCCCCAGTGCTGGTGAATGAATACAGTCCCCAAAAGACACCCCTGACCCATCCACTCTCCTACCAATCCACCACCCTGAAATGGTGGGGCTTTATTTATCAGCTTTGAAAGAATGAAAGGCTAAGTTGACCTCAGCAGGGTTTGAATTCAGGGCCCCGTGAGTCAGAACATCCACCTCTCATGACATTTTGGTCCTTAAACAACAACATTTTAGATCATTTCATAATAAACCAATAAAATGACAGCCCATCCTTTGTTTCTCACCTGGAACAGAGCAGAACAGATGGTCCTCTAACAGGGGAAGCAGGGAGAAAGATCCTTGAATGGGTGAACTGGAATCATACATATGATGGCTGACACTTGATGAAGATTAACTGTGATATATCTTAATGTCAGTCAGATCTACTTATGACACATTACAGATATGTCATATGACAGCCACAAACATGCATATATAATAACAAGTTGTCTTACTTTGATTCCAATAATGGGCTGGCTGCAACAGTGCCATCTACAGCACTACATTCTCTTCTGCTCTCTAATTGAAGGTAACAATTCTCTTCTTCCATAAGTTTTTCAACACTCCAGCGTAATTCTGAAAACCCAGGACGCATGGTTGATTCTCTGTGCCAACAATTCTTCATTATGGAATAACTAGAAAAAAAAACTAGACTCTTGAAATTGCTCATATTTTATGTTTCAACTTTATTTTGAAGATAAGAAAGTTATTAAGAATATTCTGGAATTGAGGCATTTCCTTACAGTTCTGTTGGAATGTTGGAGATTCCATGAAGAACATAGCAACACTCAATCACACACACACACACACACACGTATTGATGATTTTTCTTTGAGTCTTATTTAAGTTCTCCTGAAGAGAGATCAAATCAGTTGCTAACAAAGCAACAAGACATTGCGAGTTAGGAGAGTTCCCCGTGTTTGTGAATATGTGGTTGAGCTGGTGTGTCGGTCGAACTGTTGATGCATACATCCAAGTGTGCATCTCTTCACCTGAAGAATCTCAGATGGAATATTTTAGGAATGTCTCACAAATCTTCACTGTGCCACAAATGTGTAGAGTTTATTAAATGCTGATTGGCTACTATCATGGGAGTTTTGTATTTCTAAATGTCCAGTCAAAAACATGAAACTCAGTAACAATCTGAGAATCTTAGAACACACACACACATGTGCGCACGCATGTGTGTGTGTAAGTGTGAGTGTATATGTTGCTGAGAAACATGTCCAAATGTGGGTCAGTGATGGTTTTGTTCCACAGATCACAAAATACAATGCATCACCTGTATCACAGGTATGTCACATGAGAAATATTACAGCAACATGACACATTTAAAATATATAAATATAGTTTGCATTTTAAATCATTGGTCACAGTATAATTCATAATAGGTTTCTCTTATTTCCATTTGTGGCTTCATTAGCTGTGTCAATGGCTATAGTTAAAGAGGGTACTAAAAGAGAATAAGAATGGTCAGTCACTAATGAAATCCCAACACAGGTTTGAAACTAGTCCAGCTGACCCTTTTTTTCACAGCCCTTGAAGATATTATATAAAGTCATTTACACCCATCTATCCAGACAGTATTGGCTAAAATCGGTAGATATATTCCATAATACAGTATTGTATCAAAATACTATTAGCATATCAATAATTTATCACTTCACACACAATAATATCACATATAGATATATTTTTATTTTGCACAATGACATCATCCACAAAACCTTAATTCATCTCTCATAGACATTATCATTTCAATCACAAACATTATTGTATTAGTTAAATGCATTATCACTTCACTCACAAAAACATCTTCACTTCAAACACACACACACACACACATACTCAACAACACCATCATTACACATACATGCATTACTATCCAATGCAGAAACATTATCATTCCACACACCAACATTATTATACTATACAGAAACATTATCACAGTCACCTTTCACCCTGTGAAACATCTAGCAGAAACAAACAAAAAAAAATCTTTTTTAAACTACATACAGTTTTGGTGAACAGTTTGGAGGACAGGACAGGCGATATCCTTGCTCAAGAGACTGATAGAGTTCAAGGCCATTTAAAGCAGGATAGGGGCAACTGCCAAACGAAGTCACTTCCCACATTACCACACCAAAGGACCACCTAAAAAGCAAACAATGAAACAAGAGGTATATATATATATATATATTGTATGTCAAAATTCATGTTGTATGGCACACAACAATTAATGGTTATGATTTTGATGGCGTTTGTCAGTTACTTGATAATTACAGAAGCACGTTAGTAATACAAGTTAAATAAATGAAAAGAATGATGAAAGATTAAAAAAGAAAATAAGAGAAAAGTTTCTTAGCTTAATGGTTGGACATTTTGCGTCACACACATATATATACATATACATACATATATATACATACACATACATACATATATATATATACATATGTATATATATATATATACATATGTATATATATACATACATATGTATATATATACATACATATGTATATATATACATACATATGTATATATATACATACATATGTATATATATACATATGTATATATATACATACATATACATATGTATATATATATACATACATATACATTCATATACATATGTATATATATATATATATACATACATATACATTCATCTACATATGTATATATATATACATACATACATATACATTGATATATACATATGTATATACATATATCATTCATATATATACATATATAGCTGCATATTAACTCTAATAAAATTTATCCAACATAAAATGTGACTAGGAAGGGTTTGGCAGAGTCCTACTACTTCAAGTAAACATCACAATTTGAAGAATGTACCAACCCACTCTCACACTAAACGTCCCGAAAGTCAAAGAAAGAAGGTTCCAAGCAAATCTACTCACACATCACTCTTCACAGTAAATATTTGGTCTTTCAATGTTTCAATGGCCATCCACTTATAAGGAAGTTTCTGTCTGCTTTTCAGGTGATAGAAGTCATTCTCGTAAACATCCCTGGCCAGCCCAAAGTCACATAGTTTGACCAAATCATGGGAAGATACCAGTACATTGCGGGCGGCTAGGTCCCTGTGAATGATCTTTTGAGCTGAGAGATACTCCTGAATGCAAACGAAGAATGATACGTTGACCTGATAATCCTTAATGGTACCCTAATACAAACAAGGATATATTAGGTTGGTTTTTATTCTTTAAAACACATCAAAAGTCATTTAGCAAACAAAATATTATTTTCAATATCAAAAATAGAGATCAATAATCAGGAGTGATCGATTAATAAAGCCTCCAGCACAACTCACCATCCCAATGGCAATCTGTCGAATGTATGACAACATTGTAGTGAATGTCATTTCTGGAAATTCTTGAAAAAGAAAGAAAGGAATCAGTCAAGTTGGTTTTGAAGGAATCCACTTCATAAACAACAATCTGAAAGAGTTTCATAAGAATTAAATTTAGGGAATATTTGTGACTGGGCTTCCCAGGGTAGCAACTGCAGGCTCTAGACAGATTATTGTTTTCTAATAGTTCAGGTAGGACACAGGTAACATATATGATCTTTGTGGAATTGGTGGCAGGTAGAACAGCACTTTTAACCATTTAAAGGATCTCTGAGAGGGACGGCCTGAAGAGAGGAACTAATTCTCTGACAGTAGACATGGTCCAAATGTTTCAATGAATACAACCAAGAAAGGGCCAAGTAGTGGGTGACAACAGTGTGGACCCTACTGAAGGTACCCAAGGATAGGTGGTGGTGAATGGTGATGGTGGTGGTGGATGTTACTGCAAGGAAATGGTACAAATGGATACAAAGACCCAGTATACAGTGAAGCCATAGTGTTAATAGTAAACAAACTGGAACTTGATGATAATTAGCAATCAAGTCATTTTACTCTAACGAAGCCCTGAATCTATGGTGCAGGGTTTCAATAAGTGTCATCAATGCATAATAAATATAATTAAATGAATAAATAAACATTATATATACCTTTCAAATGGTTGCTGCTGCCAGGCCCAGGATCATTCTGGTAACCATATTGGGTGGTTCTAGCAGTGTGGGGGTCCTAAGGAGAGAGAGGTTAGACAGGAAAGGGAGGGCGTAGCAGCAGTAGTAGTGAGGTAAGTTAGAGAAAGAGAGTGGCTGATTGTAATGGAGGGAGGGGGAAGACAGTAGTGGAAAACAAGGAGAGGAATTCATGCAGATTCACACACACACACACACACACACATATGCCTTCACACATAAACATAATCCCATTGTGGGACCAGTGAGGGGACCTCTTTATGGTTGCCCACCTGATAGAAATAGCACTCAAATCATACCTCTAATTACACTCCACCATCTTAAAAAGAGAAAGCACACACAATTGCTGTCACGCCTCTTCTACTACTACACCTGAGCTACTGAAGCTTTTGATCACAGGTCTGCTTATTCAAGGTTAACGTCTGGCAAAACAACAACAACAACGAAGAAAAAGACAAAATTTCACAACACACCCACACCAAACCCACACATATGCATAACCAGCAGATGCACATAACAGCAAACAAATGTTGGTGACAACAGCATATAACAGAGGTGCACCTAACAACAGGTAAATGCATGTAACAATAAACAGGTGCACCAACACATGAAATTCACACAGCGCAAGAACAAGGAAGTGTCTAATGGAAATTCTCAGGGATGAGGTCTCATTAATATCTGAAAGTGGCCCCCAATGAAACAATGATGAAGGTGAGCCCACTTACCTTGTCCCTGAACTTCCTCAGGTAATTCTGTAAATCCCCCAGTGGACAATATTCCAACACCAGAACCGGTTGGTTCCTAACACAGTAGTGACCAATGAGACTGACAATGTGTCTGTTGGAACCAAGATCCCTCATGGCACTAATCTCAAAGGACAGCATCTTTTTGTCATTGTAACTGGCATTGTCTGAAGAATTAACCAACAGCAAATAGATTCAGTGTAACCAATGGCAACCAAACAGTATTCCCTTCATTTCAAACAATTATCCTCGCTCATTTATAGAGGAAGAGTTTCCACCTAAATTTTATTGGTTTTGAACCTTAAACATTTTTTCTCTCTCATTTCATTTGTTAGGTTGAGATCTGATTAAAGATGTTATAGAATCTAATTTATTGAAAGGTTAACTATTCAGTGGAATCGAATGAATAAACGAACCCTCTCAACAGGTGAAGGGTTCCACAGTAAAGGCATCCTGTATTGGACACCTGATCATCACAAAATGAAAAAGATCAGCTCAAAGCAGACAAAGCTCTACATTCAATTAATGGCACCATGGCAAGACACCATTCTTCTTGGGAGAGAAAAAAAAATGGACCAAGAGAGTAAATATAAATACAGCCAGTTCAGGAGCAATAGATCTTTTGATTTAACATAGCCAAAAGACTGACCACCTACATACCATATGTGTCTTAGATCAGGCCTGAGGTGAAAGAGTAACATATCTTCTCCACACCACCATACCTTAATCATCACTAAGTAAAACTACCTGAGGTCAGACAGAAGCAATGTTTATATCCTGAGAACTGACCAAACCTCAATAACAAAATCATAAAGAAGTTGTTTTTTTTGTTGATTTTATTTTCTTACCTTTCAACATTTTGACAGCAACAGTAGTCTTGATACCTGGCAAAGTAGAACTGATGTATTTAGCCCGCATCACCTTCCCAAAGGCTCCTTCACCAATCACATCCATCAAGTGTACTTGATTCGGGTCCAGTACATAAGAGTCTTTGCACTGTAGGGATGGTTGTGCTGGGACCCTTTTCGCACAGCGGGGTTTCTCAATGTCCTACAATTAAAAACATTGCAATGCAATGGTGGCAAACTGAAGTGAGACTTACCTGTAATTCACCTGAAACTTGGCTGCATTGTGCACTGCATATATTATGCAATACATAGCTTGCACCCAAAGGGCTTGTAGGCTTGGGACAAGATTTAATAGTTACCCCGCTTAGTCTGAATTGACCAAGCAGTAATGAGAGACTAAAATGCGGTTAGCCTGTCTTTTATATATGAATGAAATGGTAAGACTAATGAATCAATGGTGGTGATCCAACTTACCTTTGTATGGTGACTTTTACCACAAATAGAATGGACATTCTTGTGATGGTTAATCAAGAGAAACATTAGAGTGACCACTAAAGCCAGCAACATCAGTGAGATAGGGATGACCATGGTAAGTAGGGTGGACACTTTTACATCAAAGGGATCTGTATAATAATAATAATAATAATAATAATAATAATAATAGTTTCAAATTTTGGTACAAGGCCAACAAATTGAGGGGAGGGAGTAAGACGTTTATGACCCCACTTCTCAACTGGTACTTTCGACCCTGAAAGGATGAAAAACAAAATCGACCTCAGCATCATTTGAACCTAGAACATAAAGATGAACAAAATGCTGCAAAGCAATTTTTCTGGTGTGCTGACAATTCTGCCAGTTCACCCAATGGTTTCAAATTTTGGCTCTGGGCCAGCAGATTTTGCAGGGAAGGGGAAGGCGATTACATCACCCACCCTAAAAGGATGAAAAGCAAAATTGACCTCAGTGGAATTTGAACTCAGAATGTAAGGAACTGAAGAAATGCTGCAAAGCATTTTGTTCCATGCACTAACTTCCAGCTTACCACCTTAACAATAATAATGATGATGATGATGATAATAATAATAATAATAATAATAATAATCATCTGAAAGAAATGGAGAAATGTTTGAAAGACAAACATCTTGAAATAGAGGTAACCAGAATGTAGAAACTGAAAATAATTCTTTGGCTACAATTAAAAAAAGATGTCAACAAATATAAGAGGGAAAACTACAAAACTTTCATATGGCAATGACAATGATGATGGTGGTGATGATAATGATGATGATGGGATACATGATGAAGACAGCAACAAACAATGATGAGAATGATGATGATGATGATGATGGCAAGCAGTGATAAATGTCATCATAAACAAAGAACTATGACAGAAATAACTCACAGAGCGTTGCCACAAACCTCCTCTCCACAGGATCCAATGCCATAACATCTGTAATTAAATAAATAAAAAAAACATTGAATTAATTAGCAAATATTCCAAATAAATGTTGACCCAGCCACCAAGACCCCTATTGGCAGACATATTTTCACATCTCATCACCCGTGCAACATGTCCAAACATTAACAACAACACAAACGAAAACAAAACAATGACTTACTGTCAGGTTGCAGCAGAATGACATTTGGTTGACTGAGGCCCCCTTTGGAGACTGTCTGTACAGTTACTTTGTACTGGTAGCCATGTTGTAGACCTTTTAGGACACAGGTAAGGGCCCCCTGACAGAGAAGATAAGGAAGATGAAAACATGTTAATATAAAGTTAGATGGAGATTAAAGTTTAAGTCGGACCCTGTCAGATGTAGGAGAGAACATCAGGGAATGAGATAAGCAGTGGGCATAGATTGATAGCAGAGTGAGCCCAAAGTTCAGCTAAATCTTTCGGGGACTCCCCCACAGCTATAAACATGCACATGAAAGTGAGGTAAGGTTTGAACCTTAGCAGCTACTAACCTTGAAATGGCTTTTCTACGGCTTATATTTTTCTTCCTTCTCCTCCTGCTCACGATCATCATAACCTTCATTATCAGTGAACACAACAAAGGAACCTCTATGTAGTTACAAGGACCACTAGAAATAATAACCAAATTTTCATCCTTTCACATTCTACCAGTTTGAAAATAATTATCTAGGTGACCAAGTTAGTAGCAGATGTGGATACTCTGAGAGCATAGCTGTGAGAATAAGATAAGGCTGGGCAGAGTTCAGAGAGCTCCTACCCCTGCTTGAAATTATGAATGAACCCCTCATGGTACTTGTAATTGCTGGGGGCCTACAAATTTCTCAATTTCCTTCTGACAGTATAGTTTACCTATATGGAGGTGACCTTCTGACCTAAAGGGGGTGAATACATTGGTGTCTTGATAACTGATTGAACTTCCAACCATTAACCAATCATTTGTGAACTGAACGAGGGATTTGTCTGCCAGGCAAACCGATACATAGAGAATTATTCAGCAGAGACCCAACACAAAGGTTAAACTAAGATTTGAACTTATTGGCTATAGGCCTGAAAGCCAACAACTTAACCCCACAACCAACGTATTTTATATTTTGAAATAAAACATATCTACAAGAGTAAAATAATAGAAAACATACTGGTGGAAGTTGAATTCTAGCCCTGTCTGGTTTTATGTAAGGTGCCTGTAGAAGGGGCACCAGTTTCATCCAAGAGACCAAGTATCCGGTGATTGGGTTTCTGTTTGAGAGGTGGGCAGGCGCTTTCCACTTAATATGGATAATTGAACTGTTGCTTCCATTTCTGTTGACTTCTGCTTTCCAGGAATGGAGGTTACGGACGGATTCTGGAGCTGGTTAGAAAGAGATTATATATAGATATACTTCGTGTGTGTGTGTATAGGTGGGTGTGTGTGTATGTACTTTGGGCATTATTACACAGAATTTCGTAGGTGGAATTTCTAGACAACTGGCGGCTGAGGTAATAGCAGCAATTTCTTTTAATAAGATCGACATAGAAAAAAAACAGATCCGATTATTTAAGAGTTACTGCAAGGGACACCACTCTGTTAATGAGTCCACTGCTGTTACTGCATGGGTTGTTTACCCTGGCGTCTGCAACGAGTAGTTGAAACTAGACGTTAAGTGTGAGGCGGGGTGGGGCAGTGAGAATAATAACAGCTGGTATGGTGAAGTCGAGTGGGGTGGGAGTGGAAAAGGGAAGCAAAACCCTGGAACTCCTCAACCAGAGCCCCACTACCAGATCTCGTTTAAAGTCATACTACTCAGTATTACAACCATCCATACATCCCTCCCTCCCACTCTCAATTCCTCTCCCCATCCCTCCTTCCTTTTAAATTCTTCATACTCAGTATTACAGCCATCCGTATGTGTGTGTGTGTGTGTGTGTGTGTGTGTGTGTGTGTGTGTGTGTGTAATTGCAATTGTTTTTGTTTATTAATGAAATAAAAGAAGTATTCACGATATAGATTTTATATTTATTACATGTATACTTACTAATAATTATATTGCTAAATAGAGAGAGAGAGAGAGAGAGGGGGGTACTTACCACAATGAGTGTAGCTAAAATTGGTGAGTGTGAAGCAAGAGGGTGTGGTGAAGGATAAATTTACTGGACTACTGAACTGGTTAAACTGCTGGTTAGTGGCCATCAGAGATAAATTGTAGCGGTCAGAGAAGTGAAGATCCTTTATAGTATATTCTGGTTTGAGGGGCAACTGAGGAAAAAAACGCAGAGATATTATTAGGAGAGACACAGACATAAACAGACTCTTACACATATTATCGTTCATCATCATCATCGTTTAACGTCTGCTTTCCATGCTAGCATGGGTTGGATGGTTTGACTGAGGACTAGTGAACCGGATGGCTGCACCAGGCTCCAATCTGATTTGGCAGAGTTTCTACAGCTGGATGCCCTTCCTAACGCCAACCACTCTGAGAGTGTAATGGGTGCTTTTATGTGCCACCAGTACGAGGGCCGGTCAGGCGGTACTAGCAACGGCCACGCTCAAATGGTGTTTTTTACGTGCCACCTGCACAGGAGCCAGTCCAGCAGCATTGGCAACAACCTCGCTCAAGCAAATTATTGGTGATATTGGAACTGCAGAATAAATACGAAGGAAAGGATGAATAAGAAGGAAAAATCAGGAAACTCCAGAGAATAAGGCACATAGAAATGGCACCGATTGTGGCTGGTGCACTGCAAGCAGTTAATAAAAGGTTGGATGCATGGCTTGAGAAGCTAGGAATTACCATCAGAACAAGGCTGACACATAAAACAGCCTTGTTAGGAACAATGAAGATTCTAAGGAGAAAGTTGAAGGAGAAGGAAGGATCCAAAGGTGTAAAAAAGATGGGCTGGTCATGGCTGGAAGTTCTTTGAATGTGATTGTTCAAACAGAGCTGATCTGAAACTAACCACCACCACCACCACTACCACCATCACCACTACCACCACCATCACAACCACTATCATCATCACAGTAATTATACTCACCCCAAGGTTCTTTGAGTTGAACTCCTTAGTGGAGGAGGTCCATTTGAGTTTATAGAAACAGCTTTGGTCTGAGAGTAGAAGAGAAGACAGGATATCAGTGTGACAATGGCATGTTACAGTGTGACAGAAGTGTGCTAGTGTTATGTGACAGTTATGTGCCATGGAAAGGATGTCAACGCAATGAAGATATGAAAGGAAAACATTATTCACCTCGTTTCGTTTGCCATTTTATTTTGGCTGTAATAGTGTCTTCATTCAGGGTGTGCCCCATCAGCTCCAGCTTGTGGATGGGTTGTGGTAAGGGGTGGTCTGGAAAAAAGAGAAAGAAGAGGAGGAGGAGTGGGGAGGAAGTGAGAAATAATATACAAGGATGAAGTTGTTGCTGTTTAGCCCTACAGCAAATTTTATCAAATAGTTTCCAGATATGACTGTCCCACCTTTTTAGTTTCAGCTATTCTACTTCCAAGACTACACTATCCCATGAGTAACTATTTTTCTAAGAGTGTGATTTAAGGGGTTTTTTAGCTTCTGTTTGTAAAAGGTTAATCATAGTCACTACATGGCTGGAAAGGCCAGACGTGCAGTCCAAAACAGACTGACCATCTCCATCTCTCTTGAGCAATGCACAACAGCCAGTCACCCACCTCTTCTCTCTCACCTCAATCCAACTGCTGCACCACTACTATAATGGTCAATTCTTTTATTCAGTGTCTGTCAATTTTTGGTCAACACAAGCAGATCAATGGATCGACCATTGGGTCACTGGTGGCAATACTGACAATGGAGGATGGAGAGTTGTGACCCTCAGGGAAAGAATAAATACCAGAAGGTGTTTTTGCTTCACATACCAGTTCAACAGCAGCAACCTTTTAACCTACACACACACACGCGCGCGCGTGTGCACGCATCACATGCTGATTGGTTTTGATAAAAGAGAATTCAAATCGTTGGCTCAACTGAACTCTGTACTCACTAAATTAGCATGTAAGTAGTAGAGTATTCGACAAACATCTGTACTCTAATGTAAAGCTCCTGGGCACAGCATGTGGCAACATGGATCCTTTGAATTACAAGTTCAGCCCATTCAATAGAAAAAAAATACCTTCAATAGATTGAACAGCGAGTTCAAACCCCAGTCCACTTGACCACTATATCCTTACCAATGACAATATCCTTTCATTCAAATTCCATCACTTAAAGGAGGCCATAAGAGTTGCAGCCAGCCTCCCACTTTGTCTTACCCAGTTATCAGCCAAATTAAGAATTTATCTTGGACCCTAATCAGTTCAGTATTTGCCATTGTTTGTGTTATTTTAATAAGAAGATTACCTAGTAATGGTATCTGTCTCCTCCCTCTTTTCAGGGTCTCAGGCTGGTTTCTCAGTGAGAGGTTCTTATACTCTCTTTCACAAGTTTCATTTTTAATCCTGCTTGGTGTCCACAAACCTTGCTCACCTTTTAAACTAAATGGAGGTTCATATCAGTTGCTAATTATGAAATGATCTCTACTGGGTTGCATAATACCTCTAGCATAAAGTACCTGACCTGACACATGCATTGAGTATTTGGTGACCAAACTGTCCTTGTCTTGATTGTGTGTTGAGCACTTGGTCCTTAAAGAGTGACCAAACTGTCCTTACCTGGTATGTGTGTTGTCCATGTTGTTGAGCCCATACCAACAACACCATGCTGGCTGACAGCTGTCAAGCGTAGAGAGTACCTCATATTGTTGTCCAATTTCACTGGGAAAAGGGGACGACTGGTCTACAGGAAAAGTGAAAGATTGGCAGTCAAAGAGAAGATACAGTTAGTGGAGAAGAGGAGTTATAATCTAGAAGACAGGCAGAGGCTGTAAGGTGTAGATATCGGGCACAATCAGTTATTGAGGGGTTAGGAATAGGGGACATCAGTTGGTGTAAGAACAGCTAAAAATAGGGAACAGACAGTTGGTGTAGGTTGAAAGATAGAAAAAGAGGACAAACATTTATTTCTTTATTGCCCACAGGGGGCTGAGATAAACAAGGACAGACAAAGGGATTAAGTCGATTACATCGACCCCAGTGCGTAACTGGTATTTATTTAATCGACCCTGAAAGAATGAAAGGCAAAGTTGACCTCGGCGGAATTTGAACTCAGAACGTAACGGCAGACGAAATACCGCTAAGCATTTCACCCGGCATCCTCAGATTATTGTCATTTATTTCTGGATCAGTCCTGATAAAAGACATTCCAGCTATGACCACCATTTGTCAGGAACTCCATTGTCCTCTGTGTCTTTTTCTTTATATGATTAAAAGCTATAATTTGTGAGAGATTTCACAGCAATTCCATCCCCACCCAGCCCACTTTCTTTTAAATACTCCCCTGCCCCCAACAATTTCAAATATCCAGGATCTTATCCACCCTATTGTCTATGCTTTCCCTACAATTATTAAACCAACAGAATTTCAGATTCTTTTACCAACCCTTTCTGTTCTAATACGGCAGGTCACACAGTGAAGGACATTTCGCTGGTATTTCTGACAGGTCAAAAGACTGTCTATTGATGTTTATAACTAGAGTGTCTTTCCTCATAGCTTTGTTAGGCCAAGGCTCACTTGGGGCCACACCGCAAACTCCCTGAGAACCTGAAAGGGCTATGAACATTACCTTAAAAGTAAAGCTCTTCTTTACTTACATTTGCCACAACATGCCATTTTTGGTCATCGTTTTGTTTCACCGAGACCAGAACAACAATAGGTCCAGGGGAAGGCTGTTTGTGGCTATAGGTAATATTCCAGTAAATGTAGTAGATAGAATGAAGGAATAACTGGTCAGTCCACCACATGTCTTGTTTACAGATGATGTTCGGCCCAATAAATTGAATGCCAGTGGAATGGTTCGCAGAAGACAAAGTTCCCATTTCTAAAAGAAAAGCAGTAAAAACAAAGAACAATCAGTTGTAATTATGGATTTACTTAATGAGGCATAATTAATTATCATCTCACACTCAGGGAGTCACTCAGCAAAACGTGCATAGCAAAGTTGATTTTCTCACCCTGAATTCTGTCGTTGTTGTGGATCCATTCCTTCAAATACTGAATCAAAGCACATGTTTTACGGCATTGCTGTGAAGGCTGAAACAAACAATAGAAATATAAGACGGCCAGAGAGGGAGGGAAGGAGAGAAGAACAGACAGACAGTGTGTGTGTGTGTGTGTGTGTGCGCACAACTTAGTGGTTAAGGTGTTCAGCTCTTGACTGAAAAGTCATCAGTTTGGTACCCAGTGGCACACTGTGTCCTTAAGCAAGATACTTTACATCACTCCAGTAGTCTAATCAGCAGGCAAAATATGAGTTGTGCCTGTGATTCTAAAGAGCCAGTTTTTTCCATGGTTCCTATGACCTTCCTCACAGCAACCCCTTTACACAATGTACAGGTGACAGTCGACTGTGGCACCAGCATTAGAGAGGTTGTCATGTCTTCAGACTTGAGTCTTCTCTGGATTACATTGTCTTCACAGTAGAGGATGCCTTCTTTGTCAGGGTTAAATGGAGTAAATAGGTAGCATGGGGGTATGTTAGTGATTCCCTTTGACTCCTGGTGGATGCCACTTCTGCACCACTCAGGGTCGTCTATTTGGGTAGTCATTGATGGTGAGGGTTTTACAAAACTGGAGTGCAAATCCTATTTCAACCCCTTTTATGACACAGGGGGAATGTCAGATCTATTCTTTGACATACTGGTCCCCATTCAACTTTAGAGCAATATGAAATGAAGTGTTTTGCTCAAGAACACAACACACCACCATTCTGAGAATTGAACCCACGATCTGAAGATTGTGAGTACACCACTCTAACCACCAGGCCATGTACCTTCACAAACAGAGTAAAAGTTGAATTATATTCTCCAACAACAGCCATAGCCAGAACTTATTAAATTAGACCAAAAAGAAACTAAAATAGTTTTCCGTTTAACCCAAACTAGTTCCAATAAGTTTTACAGAACTTACGCAATCTTTCAGACATGTTGCTTCAGTTTTCTTCTTCCAATGACATGGTAAGAGAGCCTGTTAAATAAGAACACTCAAAGACAGCTAAATAGGAATAGTCAAAGACAGTTAAAACATTATTACATTTTGGAAACTATGACGGATCTTATTGGCAGCAAATATGCGTTTTCCACAAGAATTCCATTTAAAAAATCTAATTAACCAATCATTGGTTTTGTTTCTCATTGCTGCACCATTAGTTCCAGTTACCAACACCATGTAATCTCCCTCTCTCTCTCTTTACCAATCAATCTATCTAACATTATGTCTTTATCTGTTTATCTGTCTACCTCTCTTTATTAATCTGACTTTCTGTCTACTTATCTCTATCTTGTCTGTCAGTTTACCTATCTCACACACACACACACACACACACACACACACACACACACACACACCTGCCACTCATTTCTGCCTTTTGCTATGGAAGCTAATCTATGGAATTCCCCCGGAAGAACAACACACACCAGAACTGAACTCACCTGATGGCAGATGTCATCTTGACAGTAAAATGGTCGGTAAAGGTTGTATGTAGCTAATTCTCCTTCCATTGACTGCTGGACACCAAACTAGATAACAGAAATAGAAGCTAAAACACACATAGATGAAGGCCTCACGTGAAAAATCAATATTACAATTGGAGAATGACAGATTGGAATGTGGGGACAAGGGCAGTTTTTTCACAATGTTCTTTGTCTATTGAAAGGCACTGCACCCATAACCTTCACTGGAGTTCCCAGGTTAGTGAGTTTAATGGGGTTTGAAAGTATTGAACAACCACTGGAAAAAGAAAACATTGGTAAAGACATAATTCCAGGCAGAATACATTCCAGGAAAGGACGATTATGAGAAGCGATTAGTGAGAGGTGGACAATATGGGTGGGGTAATGAGGAGAGAAGAGAAAGTTGAATAGATCTGTATAGGCATCGTATGAAACCTAACAGCTGGGAAAAACAGAGGCCATAGTAGTGGTAGTAAAAGTAAGGAGAGGACACATCATGTCTAAAGGCCAGAGGTTAAGACGTGTTGGTGAGGAATTGTCTCAGTCGTTGGCTGGTACTAACCCTATCAATCCCAGGATGAAAGGCTGATGGGGACTTCAGCAGGATTGGAACTCAAAACAGAAGGTCTGGAAAAACTACAACATAACACCTGGTCATCAGTCTAACAATTCCGTAATGACTAATCGAATCAAAATAACAAGGAACTTTTTTAATGATTGGCGCACTAAAGAATTTTTTGTACGATGAGGAAAACAGTAAGGGAGACAACTCCAAATTATTTCTTGTAATAGTGTTGATTCTCTGCATTAAATCTGTCCATCGCTATTTGAGATGGAGTTCTTGAGTAACTAAGTCATCTCCAGATGATAAACGATAAGATGATACTATGGAGACAGGTAAACGGTACACAGTGGTTGTCTGCAGGTGCATTGGATGGTTAAAAAGTGTAGCTATGGTTGTGCAGGTAAAGACTTCGTTTCGTAACTAAGTATTTTTGCGTTCATTCCTATAACACAGCACCTTGGCCATATGTCTTCTAGCAGACTTGGCGAGCCCAATATTTTGCGAAGGGTATTTGGTAGACAGAAGCTGTACACAAATCCATTGTATGTGTTTATCTTTTGCCCATAAACACTGTCGAGAACACTAAAACACAAGTGCTTTGCAAATGAAGTCCCTACACACGTTTGTTTTTCCCTCAGTTACAGACACTCCCCTGTTTAACGATCTGATTTACTACTGGTATAAACTGATTGAAAGTTAATCTGTCCCTCTCTGAAGAACATGAGTCTATTTAAGTCATCATCCTAAGGAATTGTATTACCTGTTCTTAAAGGCAACCTGTTGAACAGCGGCCATGTAAAATAGTGTTCGATACACAAGCAAAACGAAACACCTGCGGTATATTTGAGTTCGAAAAGATTTAGTAAGCATCTACTTCAACCCTAACCCTAGCACAAAATAGATAAGTATACGAAGTTTGAAAGTCTTTCGGTACCAAAAACACTACATAAAACATAAATGAAAACTGGTGCCCGCGTTTTGAACAAGATCCCCTCCCCTTCAGTGATCGATAGTTGAGAGGTCAACAACAAATTGTTCGTACTATTGAAGGATGGCGATAATGGGCAGTTTAAAAGAATGTCTTCCTTAAACACAAGTAGACACAATTTCTGGTTCAAATGAGAATCAATCGACGATCTTTAATTATTCTATATGGTACTAATTTAGCTGAATTTTAGTACAATGTGGGTCTTAAGAAGAAAAACATCAATTCGCAAGATTTATAAAAACGTAAGCAATCTTCAAAGATGGCGCCTATTTAATCACGTGACATGGAAACTGGAAAGAAAATATTTAATGACATGTAAGATTCATTGAGGTCTGTTTCGAGGTCAGTGTGAATTAGGGTGCTAAGAAGCTAATATGATTGGATAATACTTGCTACACGTGATCAGCGTCACGTGCTCAAATATAAACTTTATCTTTATCCATTCTTCCTAGGATTGAACCAACTCTCATATGGCAATAGAGAAGAAAGAAGCGAGGAGGACAGCAATATATTCCGACAATATTGACAAATTATCGATAACTGGGCATTGATTAATACTGAAATAAATATACAAGGTCTTTTCTCGTAATGAGGGGAAGGGAGCTGATTAACTCGATTTCAGTATATTACTGGTATTATTTTATCTACCTCTGATGCATACAAATTGGGATCGTTATTGCAGTGTTATGTTTAAGTGTCATTCGTGTGCTGTGTTGATCCGTGAAACAAGACTCAATACAAACAATTTATAGAGGAGGGCGAGATGAAATAAAGATGGCGAATTACCTTAGCGAGACAAAGAGCTGTACAACGAGCCTTCACTACAGCAGATTGCAGGTCGTCTGCTTCATTGGTTAAATTAGCACCAACCACCGAAAATAGATAATATTTGAAGAAAATCCACATGATAAAATAATGGGAATCCATTGAAATATTTTTTGTTTTCATCAAGATAATTATTTCTCTTGTTGTCCAATATATTCAGTGTAAAAACCATGAACTTCTTGAAACAGTAAGATATTTCGACTGTGGCTTCTCTTCGCCTCTGCAAAGACTCATGGGTAATCAGTGTTATTATGCAAATACTGTGAAATGTTCTACGTCCGGTAAGTGACCAGCCTTCCCCGGAAACTGAGAGGGATTAAATGATAACAGGGCCAAAGTTGTTTGATAAGGAGAACGAAATTTTTGTCAAGTGTAAAATTTATCTGCTAAACCACACTACACACAGAAACATCTACGTATATAGACGAACACAGCACGGGCGCCAGGTATTAAGACTTTTTCATTAATCCATCGTTAATTGTCCAAATGTACCAACCAGCCCTGAGCAATAACTTGGGAGGCATACAAGAAACGGTCATTGTAATATCTAGCAATGTAGCAGAATCGTTAGTACAGTGGACAAAATGCTTGGCTGCAGTTCATCTGCCTTTACGTTCAGAGTTCAAATTCTGCTGAGATCAACTTTGGCTTTCATCCTTCCGGGGGTCGATAAAATAAGTACCAGCTACACACTGGGTCGATATAATTGACTCATCCCCTCCCCTGGACTTGCTGGCCTTGAGCCAACATCTGAAACCAATATTTTGCAATTTTTTGTTTTGTATTTTCCAACGTCCCCCCCCCTCTCTCTCTCTCTCTCTCTGTATTTAACAACTCTGGATGGTGATAAAAATAGATATCATCCATCTGCTGGTGTTTATTCATTTGCCGCTATCATCAGATTCGCGCGACCAAACTCTATTCTCGCCTATCCTAACAAGGGACCAACACGTAACCGCTCAACCGAAAAGAAATAGCAACTAAATTTCAATTAAGTTCCAACATGCAATCTTGACGAAGAAAAAAAAAAACAGACAGATAAGACAATGTAGTCCTAGATACACTATTCCCGAAAGGAAAAGCGGGATGGCCAATGTTTTTGTTTTTTTAATCAAAGTCAACTTCTGCACTTCATTGTGTAAAGATTATGGGACTCTGTGCACAACGTTACGGCGTTGAAGAGGTTGCTTTCCGGTAATCGCCTAAACTCATTATGCTCTAAGTGGCCCTCCATCCTTTAGGAATCGATAGAATATTAATCCTGGGATCGATTCTTTTCAAATTCTTTCTGTCATTTTCTCTCCTTCTGGAAGAAATCGATTGTGTCCAGGGCTGGAAAAGATCTTTCATCTCCAGGTCTAAAACTGCCAAATTCAAAAGTTACGATGACACCCCTGCAAATCCATCAAGGAACTTGAGGATGCATAGCAAGGCATGAAGAATCATACATTTCTTATTTGTAAGTTAATTATACTTTTTGACGGGAACGATGGGAGGAGAAAATTGTGGAGAACATTAGAGGGGGAGAGCCCAATGTAGGGAGACGGGTGTATGTAGGGCTGAGAGAAGAGGAAGCATATGATGGGCTTTGCTTGGGGCATCGGTTTAACGGGTGAAGGGAACTCCATTGAAAGACAGTTTAATCCCAGCGAAGACACAATAATCCCTGGCCAATAAGACAATGGATTGTTTCTGTGAATATTCCACAAAGAATGGGGGTGGGAGCTGGATTGACAGACGGACGGGAAATACCTTGTGGTATTTACCGACATCAATTTACGTTCTGAACTGCAATGGAATTTGAATTTCTTGCTGGTGACGTCGTTAAAACTACCAGTCATGTACTGGGATCCACGTTTCCCTCTCCCTTATGTGTGCTCTCCTGTCAAGGTAAATACGAAAACTACTTTCGTTTCAAGATCTCGAGTTCAAATTCTGTCTGGTTTTTATCTGTCATCCCTCATGGGGAGGAGTTGCAATAAATGATGTACCAGTAATAAACGGCGGTCGTTTCACTTAGTTTTGTTTCTTCCCTAGAATAAGTCTGCTCATGTCAGGAATCCGTTTTCAATAGAGAGGTTAAATGTTCGTTCTCACCGTAAACTAGAAAAATTAGCGAACTGTATTTGGCAGAATATTAAAGATATCGAGATGAACCTCACCGACAATCCATCCGTGACCAACATATTAATTTCTAACATCGACAGAGGGCAACGATTTGGAGGCGAGTACAATCTATTAAATCATCCTCAGTACTTCACGTGTACTTTATATTCCATGTGACACACTACTGCCAGTAGAATATTTTGTAGGCTATGGGCTGACACTGTATTTGTTGACTGTCGTTATCTTTCAAATATATTACAGTGAACCTAGTGAGCGCGGTTTCAATTTCCAGTTGGAATCACGACACATCATTCTATTTCACCCCACTCCACTGATAAATGGCCGGTACCCGCCTCTCTTCCCCAGCTAGAAGTAGTGCATATCTCCCTCAAATACCACTCAAACCCTCTCCACTTAATTCCTGTGGACACTAAACACACGGTCATTCACTCGGACTCCTTCCATTGTCCTGTTTATTCTTATGTAACCCACGTCAACTGTAATGGAGCAATTCTACAAAGTTATTTCAACCGTGACCATCCCGTGATTTTTTTGTGAGGGGGTAAGACCAAATTCAAATCGAAATTCTTTGTGCAATTGGCCAATTTATCTTCCACACACATCAATTGAAATAGAAAAATTCGATGGAACACAAAAAAACTGTTTGAAACTATTTGGCCACTCTCACGAATAATGGACTAGTCTGACTCTAATGTTCTCGTTCTCTATATGGCTACCACCACTCACCGTCAGTAATGGACTCGTCCCGCTACAAACGTTTTCAATCTCCAACGAACAACTACGAGAAATTCAAGTCGTCAGAAATCCACGAATTATTTTCAACTCAATGTAAGTCCCTTCTTTTATTTACCTTGTCAGTTTTTGTCTCTCCCCTTTTACTTTTTCCCACTGCCTTTCTTTTCAGGTTCCTTCCAGCCCTTTTTAATCAGGTGGAAGTTCTTTATTATCGTCTGCAAAGCCCATTTCCTCCATGTTTTACTAAAACTTCAGCTTTTAATGGTGTTTGATTAAATGTTTTATTTGTTGAACAATCACTACTCCCTCCGTTGTCAGAAAGCGCATATCTCCTGTGGCCCCCTGCTCTAATAAGTTTATCTAAATATACTTTATTTCGTTATTAAATCTATCTAAAACAGTGAAATATTTCTCTTCTGCCACCATCAAAGACTCCCCTATTTGTTAATATTTTCGGCGGACTTCAGCGATAAGATGTCTCACATAAATTGTAATTTCTCCGTTTTGACGGGGATTGTTCATATTTGATTTTTTTTTCTCATGGTGCCTTTGAAAATGATGCGGTGGAGTTCGACGAGCTGCCACCAGGAATCGAACTTAAGGACTTGGAGCCTTTTATGAGATAAAAAAAAGTAAAATTGTCTGGAAAAAAAAGGAACAAAAAAGAAGGGAAAAAAATGTTTTGTGTTATAAATATATAAAAAAAAAGAGAAAAAACTCCAGATAATTAAGAAAAAAGAATAGAAAAAGTGAACGATGGTGAGTAGAAATCGTGTATAGAAACGTTGAAATGGTACTGGATGGGAATGGGGTCCCATGAAGCCATTTCATTATATAACATCTCATTGTCATTCGTTTTATATTTTATGTCCCCATTGTAATGTTGTGGCCGTAAGTGCCGAATAAACAGAAAGGTTCCTTTGAAAATGTTCTGGAGCATCTTTTTAACAAAAGTAATTTTTCGAAAAATGCTTTCTTTTTTTTTTCTTTTTACCCTCCCCCCCTCTCCGCCATCTTCCCATCTCTCGACCGATTTTGGTCGAATTTTTGTGGGCTTTTACTATGTTAAAAACAAATTATTTTCAGGCAAAAAGATGTGTGATTAAAGGGAGGTTTGTCTGTTGTTTCTAGCATGTCGCATGACCACTTTCCTCGTTCCTTTCTCTCTCTCATAAGTATTGATGTTTTCCAGTATTTTCCATTTTCTCAGCCATTAAAAAAAAAAAGTGTTTTTGAAAATTATAATTTTTCTCAACCTGAACCTTACCGGTCGTAGAATACTCTAGAAAAAACACCCAAATCTCCCATAAATCACACCTTTCCGTCAGAAAAATA
>NC_068994.1:970234-978441 GCF_001194135.2 Octopus bimaculoides | reverse complement strand
ACAAACGATTCTGAAACAATTAACCCTAACCCTGCGGTTAGGGTTAAAGCAAATTTAAAATGAAAAAAGCAAATAAAACGAAGGTATGGAGATTAAATACGCTTTACACCGCTTAATCAGCCAAAGGAGTAAATGTAAACAACTGAATACTTGTCAATGATTGGTTGAAATTATCGAAATAAGACAATTTTTTACATGAAATAAATTCGAATACAAAAATATTTTTCTGTTCTATAACACAAAATAGATAAGTATACGAAGTTTGAAAGTCTTTCCGTACCAAAAACACTACGTAAAACATTAATGAAAAATGTGGCCCCCGTTTTAAAATAGATCCAAGATTCTTTAAATCCAGGTTTATGTCTGAGTTTCCAGTAAAAAAAATAAAAAAAAAGTTAATTTCTTTTCAAAATAGAGCTTTTTCACTTTTTTCAAATGCCTCATAAACTTTTAAATGCTGTCAGCCGGTGATGTTCGTCTCGAGCTCTTGGAAAACCCAACACAGTTTGTAAACTTGTTCTTGTCTGAGTGTCCTTACCTACATTCGTCCCCTGTTCTTCGGGGCTAAATTATTTGGTCTCACCAAGCTCAAAGGTGACCTCTGCCCCATGGCAGTTGGTTGTACTCAGCCATGTCTCACAGCGAAAGTCTGTCTTCAGTTTCTGCCTGTTTGTGGAATTTTCTTCTATTCAGCCAGGAGTGGGAACAAAGCTAGGTTGTGAGGCTGCTGCTGCTCATGCCACTAGGGCTTTCACCAACTTGCCCTCTGAGTCCCCAAAGGTCATCCTGGACCTTAGGAATGCCTTTTGTTCCATTAGTCGGTAACGGAGTTGTGATCAGTTTGTAAGGATTAGTTTTTCGTTGATTGCCATTATGTAAAGATGAAAGAACAGTGATTGAAGTTGTAAAGAAAATATTTTATTTTACCGTTACATTGTAAAATACCTTGCCTTGACAGGTAGGTGATAAAATCGTTAAAGCATGCGAAGTAAAGATACATGTCGTAGATTTTCCTTGTATAGTTTGTGTTCTCTTCATTGTGTAGTAGTAATTACAGATAGAAATGGAGTAAAGTTGTAAGAAGAAAGTGAGCTGAGCTAGTGAGAGAGTCGAGGGAAGTTGTCTTGCATAGTTGCTGATCATAAACTTCTTTCTTCCTCTGACCATTTGTCTATAGTAGCTGCCTGCTTGTGGTCCTGACTAGCTGTTCGTTCACTAACTGATGGTCGCTCTCGCTAACTAATTTCTTTTCTTTGGCACACAGGTCATGACACAGGGGGGACAAAACAAAAAACATTTAGGGGCTGGGGTTATACATTAGTTAGTTCGTCTAAAAATCAAACGAATTTACACAGTACAATGAAATCGAAATGAATTTAAGAATTAAACAATGATATATTTTTCGTGTTCATGTTCGACCTGCCGGTTTTTTCCCTTTACTTTTTATAATACCTTTTTGTTGTTTTTTCTTCCGTCTTTTTTTTTTTTTACCTTTTCTGTTCAGACCAGCTACACTCGCGCGGCTCCATTCACTCTCGACTTACTTACGACATTTGTCCATCTTTTCTCAAACGTTCTTCGAGGCAGGTACCTTTTCTCCAGACTGATCTTTCTGGACAGGTGGTAGTTAAAAAAAAACTAACGAACCCGTGTCCAGAGATAAAGTCGCCTGTCTCAATTCCTCTTCCACGCGTCACCCATACTGTCTCTTTCAATACGGCTACTATGTAGAAAAATGACGCCTCCTTATCCTTGTTAAAGGAGTGAGGCAGCACAATCTTGATGATAGACTCAGTCGATAACCGTACTCTTTCCATATCTGACACCAGTTGTTCGTCATAGGTTATCAGTCCTCTCAGTTCCTCACAATGTACGAAGGCATGCGTGCTCGTCTCTATCTCTTCCCTGTTTTCTTTCCTCCATCCATGCTTGCTCCCCTTCAGTAGACAATATTCCTGATGAAGACGAAATTACTTCAGTTCATAACCACCCTCTTTTCTTGGGTCTACACTAAACTGTGGGATTAAAAAGCTTTTGTAAAGAAATGTCCCACTCGAGTGGGACATGATAAAATTTATCTTCTAATTTCATAAAAGATAATTAGATGTCGTGAATCTGTTGTCTCTATAATAATAATAATTATGTAGGCGATATTTTTTGTCCTATTAAATTCAATTTGCAATTTTAAAAACCACATTCCATGCAGGCTTTGAAGGTAGCGCCTGCGGCCCAAAGTTAAAGAGAGCTAAATAGCATAACTATAATGCCTATATGTCCCCATGATGTTTGATCGGAGGTTAAGGATGGATGAGAATTAATTCTGTAATACAATCGTTCAAGTCCCAAGTTGAATTCCAACTGTTGACCAATTTGTCTCAAAGTTCTTATCTTGGTGTAAAATTAAGGAAGTGAATTTGTAATTTTCCTTGGAAGATTTTTTTTTTATATGAAAATGAAGAAGCAAAATGTGTGTTTTTGTATGCTTAAACTGTGTTTGTATGGCATTCTATAGAGATACCTTGTGACTCCTTTGCATGAAATTAATGGTAGCCTTAATCCACAAATAATCTTTATCCACCAGTTGAGCACTCTTTCTCCTTGACCAATATTTACAAATATATGTATGTGTGTATGCAGGGTGTTTGGGTAAATTTGATTGGTGGGGGGGGGACTCCTTTTTTTCATGAACAGCTTGATGTACTGGTCAACAGCATTGGAGAGCATGAAGATTAAAGAGTTGTAGTTAAGAAAAAGTTAGCTGATGTGGAGGACTGGAAACCATCCGAATATTGGAAGAAAAGTTACCAGTGTCATGATTTGCATTGGGTATCAAAATGCCAACGTCATGTCTGCTGCTCACTGCTCTGTAAACAGTGTAAAGGCTGGAAGACCTGGTATGAGTAACAGCATTGAAGACTACAAAGCTGAAACCAGCAGGAAGGGACACAACAGGTGGTCTGACTGCATTTGCATGCCAGAATTCATCCAACAACTGATGAACAGGGCCTTAGACTCAATTTGAATGGTATATGAAGTTGCTGGAGAGGGAGTGTTGCTGTTGGAAGGACATATGTGTGGCAGCAGGGTTCAGTTTTTTGCCATACCTTCAGAAAGAATCAGAATTTCAATGACTTCACCAAGGCCGAGTTGGTAGCCAAGATCAAAGGGACACAGTGAGGAACGCATGTGCCAGTTTGCAGAGCCATTGTGACTCTGCAGTGGAAGTTGAAGACAGCTATTTTGAGCAAACTATTATTGCCCAGCCATAACCTAGTTGGTATCTTTTGATTTGAACTATTTTTGTTTTGAATGGGATATTGTGTTTACTTTGATACAAATTGTTAACTTTATCCCAGACACCCTGTACTTCTAGAACTTACTGTCATCATGACCGACAGGTTGAGAAAATTTGTAATCTTCTGGATGAAGACCATCATGTGTCTGTAAAGACAATAAGCCAACAGTTTGGAATTGGTACAGCAACTGTACACAAAATTATTCACAAAGATCTGATAATGGGTGAAATTTGAGCAAAGCTTGTTCCAAAGATGCTCAGCAATGAACAGAAGGAAAGACGCATTGTGGACAACAGGAGATGGTTGAGTTCATTACCTGCAATTTAAGAGTTCTTCAATTTCTGGTGACCTATGACGTAAGCTGGCTCTATTATTATGATCCAAAGGTCAAGAGATATCATGTCCAATGGATGCGTCCTGGCTGCCCCAGATCTAAGAAGGCAAGGTAAAGCAAGGCCAGCAAGAATCTCTTGATGATCCCCTTATTTGACAGCTTCATCTACATCCACTGGGTTCCCACTGGTCAAACGATCAACAAATTGTAGTTTGTGGAGGTTTTGAGAGGATTTAAGAGATTTTGGTGCAAAAGGTGAGAACTCTTCCACTTGGGTCAGTGGCAGCTGCACCAGGACAATGCACCAGTCCACAATTCCATCCTGGTAACCCCTACTTGACAGAGATGGTCATCAAAACTGTCCTAGACACCTTCCCTTCGGACGACTTCCATGGGGCCTTCATGGAGTGCTAAAAGTCAGAGGATCATACTTTGAAGGGGATTAGTCTTAAACTTCTTTGAAATTAATAAAAGGTCTCTTTTGCAAGTCAAACTCGTGGGAAGCACCTTGGATACCATTGGTGGAATCCACTTTGTTGTCCAGTTTACAATGACCTGGTCATTAGGCATCTTTCCTAGTGCCCACTCTGATGTTACACAAAACCCTGAATCTCTGGCTCCCTACAATGGAGTCTGGTCTTTTGGATACCTTCAGTTGAGTCCACTCTGTTTCCACCCCTGCCATTTGGTACTTTCAACTGAGTTGTCATCCATTTTAATACAATTACCTGCTCTTTGGATACCTCTAGTGGAGCCCCACTAGTTTAGCATCCCTACCTGATCCAAGGCTTTCTTTTTGTCAATTTCACTCTGTTGTCACCCAATTTAACATTACCTGGTCCCTGCATGCCTCTGTTGTTTCTTTGGGTAATTTTTGTGGAGTTCAAGTCTTCTGGTTACTCTTCTGAGATATATCCCCCCTCTCCCTATTCACAAAATTACTCAAAAAGGGCCACTGATGTGACCCTTCTTCCCACAAACAACTGCATAAAAAGTAATTTTTCTTGACTTTTTCTTGCAGGAATTCTTGGTCTGTTAACATGGACAATGGAACGACCATAACTCACCCACATCAGTTTGGGTTCTGCCGTTGGAACTTTCCCAATATGACCTTCCCTGCAAGTTTCCAAATCCCTGAGCAAACCTCTCATAATTGCGACCTAAGTCCAACTCAAACAATGTTACCAAAATCCTATTTGGATTATCAGATGAAATTAAATGATTTGTGCCAACAACGGTCAGCAACGGCCTTGACTGCTGTGTCTAGTCCCATGACTTGCAAGATGTTATTGAAGACACAATTAATGAGAGTCTTATTGGCAAGACAGAGACCTGGCTACCTGGAATTTTTGCAAAGATATGCAGCAGAACAGGTCAACAGCTTACAGACACCAACCAGTGATTATCTGGATCACATTCGACAGAATGCCACAGAAGATTTTCATCGAAATGGTATCGAGGTTTCAGTTATGGACAATGATTTTGGCAGGAACAATATGTTCCACCAGGAAAACTCCCTGATAAATAATACTACAGATAGTGAAATAAAATTGGGCGGAGCAAGAATTAGTAATAAGAGAAGCTGTAACTCGATAACTCGAGGGGAAGCTTATCAATTCACATCGACTTCATTAAGTAACCACGAAAATGTCGATGAATCAGTCAAGTCTTGCAGACACACTTGCACCGGTGAGTTCTATATTCCCAAAAATAGTAAAAAGAATTCATTTCGACATTTTAGATCTCGAAGACCTGTAAATGGAACCAGGAAAACAGAAATTATAAACAAAGAAGCTGACATAATTCAGTCCTTCACTTTTTTACAAAGGAAACGTCCAAGACATGTGGGACAATACCATTCTCCATCCAATGACAATGGGATTACTGCATATCAAAGAGATCCACTTGATTCTTGTAGAAGATAACTTGGAAACTGGTTTTGCTATACAATCTTGGGAATGAAGAACCAGCGAGAACAAAAAACAAAAAGTGAATGTTTAAGGTCATTGATGATCAACCTCACTACAATAATTAACTTGCAATTAAATATTGGTTGAAATTGATTGCTAATTTATAATGTCTGAATTTCAATTTCTTTTTCCTTTTATATCAGTACAGATAGATATATAGAAAATATAGACATCTGGCTATATATATATATATATATATATATATATATATAGACAAAGAGATATGCACATTGCAAATATCTTGTGTTTAGATGATAGTTTTATAGAGAGAGAGAGAGAGAGAGAGAAATATGGTGTTTTGTATGTTTATAAATAAATATAAAGACTGTAAATACATTATTATATATATAATATTAACAGGGACTTTGATGTTTAGACTTCCTGGCTCTCATTAGGCAGTGTGATGACAGTAAGAAGACCAAAACTTCGAAGTCCCTATTAAACGTTTCCTTATGGACCTGGTGCTCTGCTTAAAAAGTATGAAGTGTTCCTTCAATCTAACACTTGATTGTTTAATGTACGACCTTACATAGAAACGAACATCTACATAAACAAATAATAGATACACACACACACAGGTTATATATGTTGATTTTTAACCACATGAAAACATAGTTGATACATATATGTGCTGAGAGAGGTGGGGATTATTAAAATCATATATATATATATATATATATATATATATATATATATTCATAAATGATAAAAATGATAGATAGGTATGTCTACCTGTGTGTATATGAAGGTGTTGGACTCTGTCATAATGTTGTAGTTTCAATTCCCTGAATTGCCCCCTCCCCACATTATCACTACTTTTCAACATTTCCTTTTTGTTTCTCTTGTTGTTGTCTTTGAAATTCTTTTGTCTAAATAAAGATATCTGCCTTCAAATATAATCCAGACTTCAAACATGGTTGTTTCATTTGTATTTCTCTCTCTCTTTCTTTCTCTCTCTCTCTCCCTCTCTCCCTCTTATCTTACATCACCACAATCTCCACTCACTCTCTACGTTTTCCTTTCACTTCAATGATGGCATCATGTCATTACTGCTCCCTTCACACTCCTCTTGTTTTAATATCAATATTATGCAAGATGTCAAGGCAGCAAGGATGCTGGACAAAAGCTTGGTAGCATTTTGTTTCTCAGTTCAAATCCTGCTGAGATCAACTTTGGAATTGGTGCAAAAATTTGCATAATAAAAGATTAGAATGAACAAAACTTATTCAAAATTTTGTAGCATCGTGTTATTGATGAAAGATCAATACCAAATCGATGATTATTGATGTCAGTCAACGTGCTACAAAGAAGACAAATTTTGCAAAAATCCTTTGAAAGGGTAATATATATATATATATAGCATCTAGAAGAGAGCATGATGAATTTGGCTGAAATGTTTTGGAACATAGATTTATGGAATGAGAAGGTAGCCAAGGGTTCAATCTCAACTGATGGAACAATGAGCGATCGCTCTACATGCCAAAAAATAGCAGCCAAACATGATCTCACAAACTGGAAACTTAGGAGAACAATGTTTCTGAAGAAGGAAAGAGTGGCCACAGCATGCATGCTTTTGATGATGGGTATTTACTTACCGAGTGTTAAATAATAACAACAAAGACATATGTGTTGCAGACGTCAGCTATGATCTGTTAGGTCCTGTGTTACAGTTAATCAGACTACAACTTTTAATGTTCTTTTCTAAATGCTACAGACCGATATTACTGCTATTTCTAGCAGGTGAATCAGGAAAACGTGCTTTGTGCACAAGGGAGATAACTGTAGGAATCTAAGGGAGGTAACTCTAAACGCTCCAGCAAGAATGAACGAAGTAAATGGCTTTTTGGTTTTGCCCGGTTGGAGTTAGGACACTTGTGTGACAGGGAGTAGCATGCTTTATAGGGGCTGGAATTAATTGCTGACACTAAATCAAATACGTTAATTAGCTGATGATGCTCCAAGCAGCGTAGAATAAAATATGTTTGTACAATCTTATGTAACACATTCGTCTACTTGACGCGGGAGAGGGGACTTTTGTTGCAGAAATAGTTTTGGGAGAATAAAGTCAACAGATCGTAAAAGACGTATGTGTGTTTATGTAGTGTATATAATATATATATATATATATATATATATATATGTATATATATGTATATATATGTGTGTGTGTGTGTGCATATATCCATGTAGTACGTATGTATATTCATACATTCCCCTTCCCAGGCTACAGGCCCACACCCCCAACACCCATACTGTTAGGATTGGCACTCTCAACGTCGGCACGCTGAAAGGTAGATCTGGTGAAATTGTTGAGATGCTTGAACGGAGATGCGTAGATATGTGCTGCATCCAGGAAGTAAGATGGAGAGGAGGTTCTGCAAGGTTCCTCACAGGCAAAGAACACAGGTACAAGATTTTCTGGGCAGGGAACACTGACGGGGTCGGGGGCGTAGGAATACTTCTAGCGGAGAAATGGGTGGATAAGGTAATCGAGGTCGTTAGAGTAAGTGACAGAGTACTTAAGATCAGACTAGTGCTTCATCATAGATTAGCTACTGTCATCTCAGCCTATGCACCTCAACCTGGGCTACCAGATGGTCTGAAAGA
>NC_068994.1:966540-967440 GCF_001194135.2 Octopus bimaculoides | reverse complement strand
TAAAAGACACCATTTCGAGCGTGGCCGTTTTCGTGCGGGTGACACGTAAAAGCACCCACTACACTCTCTGAGTGGTTGGCGTTAGGAAGGGCATCCAGCTGTAGAAACTCTGCCAAATCAGACTGGAGCCTGGTGTTGCCATCCGGTTTCACCAGTCCTCAGTCAAATCGTCCAACCCATGCTAGCATGGAAAGCGGACGTTAAACGATGATGATGATGATGATGATGATGATGATGATACGTGAATATATTTATGTAGTATATGTATGTGTGTATGTATATACACGTGTATATGTTTATGTAGTGTGTATGTATATATGCACGTGTGTATATTTATGTATGTATAAACGTATACAGATTTATGTGTGTGTGTGTGTATATATACGTGTATATATTTACGTACGTGGATATATATTTGTGTGTGTGTAGTCAGATGAGTGAGTAATATTAGAGAATCGCTGCAAGTACTGAATCAGCCAATGGCAGTTCTGTAAGAACTAAAGGTTTTCCTCCTCATCATGTACAGAAACCTGTGAAATATGCTTTGTACATGCACAAATTATTTATACACATCATATGTGTGTATATTATGGGTGTGGTGTATGTCTGTCCTTATCAGGACTGCCTCATTATGTTGGCAAATAATCTTTACTCTCAAGGACTGTTACTGAATGTTTCTCGTTCAGAGATTTAGAAATAATAATTGTTCGAAAATATATGGACGCAAATAGTGCATCGATAGCCACCTGGAGACTGTTTCCTGGGGTTAAATAACGGTAACATTCATCCTAATCAAGACTGCCACATTATGTTGGCAAATAATCTTTACTCTCAAGGACTGTTACTGAATGTTTCTCGTTCAGAGATTTAGAAATAATAATTGTTCGAAAATATATGGAC
>NC_068994.1:960767-966351 GCF_001194135.2 Octopus bimaculoides | reverse complement strand
TGTAGTGAATAAACTGTCATCTAAATCACACAAAAATGGAAATAACACTGACATCTCATTTTAACATATATTTACCAAAATTGCATTGAAATATCTCGAAATACTGAAGAGTAAATTTATTCAAAAAAATCGCCATTGGCTTCAACCATGGCCTCCAAATGACTTAGGAATCTCCTGCAACTCTTCTGGATGGTCTCCTTGTTTAAGTTGGTGAATGCTGCCATAATCCTTGCCTTCAGTTCATCTTTGGTGTTACAAAGAGTTTTGTTGGTCTCTTGCTCAACTGCACCCCACACATAATAATCAAACGGGTTGCAGTCTGGGGAGTTAGGTGTCCAGGTGTTAGGGGTGGTGTGGTCACGGAAATTGTCTGACACCCATGACTGGGGTTCTCCTGCTTGTGTGGCATGGGTCAGAGTCCTGTTGCCAGACATAGGGTCTTCCTCTTGGCCTAGGACAGCACTACCTCCTCCAGGCACTTCAAGTGGAATTGTAGTCATGGCTGATGCAGGTGTCATGGAACTGGCATGTAAAGGGCACCTTTTGAGTGTTGGACCTCATGGAAGCACAGTTGCTGGGGCTGGTTGCACATGTAAAGCTTTTTTCGAGTGTTGGGCTTCACGGAGGCATGTGAAAACTTCCTTTTGAGTATTGGGCCTCACAGAGGCAATAACGAATGACCGAGACCTTTGGCATTATGTCGTGCTTGAGAGGAAGATCCATCTAGCCAAGTGAAATTGCAGTCGTGGCAGAAAGCGGTGTCATGCAAATGGTGCCCTTGCCAGTGGCACGTAAAAGCACCCATTACACTCTCAGAGTAGTTGACGTTAGGAAGGGCATTCAGCCATAGAAATCAGATTGGAGTCTGGTGCAGCCTTCCAGTGTGCCAGCCCTGGTCAAACCGTCCAACCTATGGACAACAAACTTTGAATGATGATGATGGTGATGACTATATCAGCTTTCAAAGAATCTTGGGTGTTATGGTGATTAACCACTCTCTCAACAACATTCCACATATATTAGTCCAATGGATTGAGATCTGGTGAGTTTGGAGGTCAAATGTTAGGGATTATGGGGTCATGAAGATTCTCAATCATCCATTATGGGGTTGCTTGAGCCTCATGTGATGGTGCAGAGCCCTGCTTAAACATGTATGACCTTCCATTATATACCCTGTCTACTCAGGACATAACAACTGTTTCTAGGACCTCAATGTAGCCAGCAGAGTTAACTCTTCTAAGGCCTTAGGGGAAGACGTGAGGTGGCATCATATTGTCCTTCATTGCTGACAACTCCAAAAACCATGACAGTTGCAGGAAAGCTTGTGTACATGACTACTGGAACTTAAGAAGTGTCTGACTAAAATCATTTGACCAGGACCAGAAGATTAGCAGAGAAAAATGACAAAGTTTTTCTCATCTGAGCAAAACCAAATTATGTCAAATTCTGCACTTTGTTTAAAAGCCTTTTAAATCTGAAAAAACCCCCCCAAATTTCCTGTTTTTTTTATATGCATTGACCGCTTCTCATCACACAAGATTTGTGCTGGATGTCTTTGTGGACAACATTTGTCTTTTCTGACACATGGAGATCTTTTGCAACTACTGAACTCATGGATTTTGGGGGAATTCCATCAATGATCTGCTGAACTTGTCGAATAAATTCTGGGGGTATTGGAGTGTTGGGAATGCATTTTGCATTTCAATACTGGATATACCTTTCCATTTGAAGCTTTTAACTTCTTGCAAACTTTGTAGATAAAAAAAAACCTGGTAACTTTGAAAAACTGATTGCTCTCTAAATTGCCGTGCTCAGCCTTTAATGCCACAATTACAGCAGGCTTCTTCATTTCTTGAGTAAACTGTCTGCCATTATTATTTTCTGAAATATTCATGACATAAAATTGATTTAAAAACAGTAAAAGTTAAACAGTGTCATGGTCTTAAACAGCCTTAGCACTCTCTATTATATATACATGCCATTTCCGCTCTACCAGTCATTCACTACAACATCTATGTTTGGCGTGTCATTGCACAAGGGCCATCCAGACTCCCACCTTCGCTTTGAACAGGTATTAATCTTCTCTTCACGCCACATGGGCTCAACTCCCCTCCTCTCTTCACACCTACCCATCTCCTCTCTTCATTGATACCCCCACACACACACACCACCCCTACCCTCATACAACCACCCCCACACACTAGCACTGACCACTTCCCACCACCCACACAATCAATAGTGTCATCACACATACCACTATATGAGCAGCCACATGCTACAGACCCCCACACTTACACACGTCAGTCACTAGCCCCTATTCACACACATGCATTTTCATGTGGGATCACCATCACTTTATTATCTCCCTTTCTTCCAACCTCTTCAAACTTTTTTCTAATAAGTCGCCATGCTTGACCGCTAAATCAACAAGTTCTTTTTTTTTCAGTCTCTCTCTGTTTATTTTCTCTTATTCTTTTCTGTTGAAGAGCGTAGGCTTGAAACGTAACACACTTTTTCATTTTCCCAAACGTCAAACTAATACACCTGTTTGTTGTTCATACACCTGTCTTCCTCTTTTGATTTTCTATAAATTTCAACTATATATATATATATATATATACATATATATTTACATGTGTGTGTGTACGTGTAGATGTATTTTTATGCTCATAATTATATATGTGTGTGTGTGTGTGTGTGTATGCTCGCTCCCTATTTTCAATTTGGGAAATGCTGTAGTGTCCTCTTTTTGAAAGAGTTGAAGGGGAGCCCACTTTAGCAGGAAATCTACCACTAAATGTGCCACAAGTTCTAACTTCCTCAGTTTGCTGTGAAATAAGGTTTTCATTTGTGTCCTTTGAATCCTCTGGGAAAACAGAAAACTTTAGTTATAGATGAAAAACAAAAGAAACATTTAAGTACAATGGCAGGCTGGCTTCACAATGTATATTTGGAGTCTTAATCATTAGTCTTTAGTATCACCAGCCTTCCTATGTTACAGATAAGATTCTATCAGCTACACTGAAAGTAGCGTAAGATTACATGTCCAGTATCACATACAAAGTGAGATATGTAGTAGTATCACATACGTGTCTCCAGCTTCTATCAACAATGAAATGTGACAATAATCTCAAATCTATTAGCGTACACCTTAATTAAAGATTTTCATTAAGATAAAACATAGACTGGACCTCAAAAGTAGAGGAGGAAGCTGTTTTATTAAACTAATATTTTATTGAGTGATGAAGGAAAGTAAATATGTGTGAATGAGACAGTGGATGTAAAAGGTGTGTGTGCACACGCATACCAAAAGGCACCTGTTTTGCTGCTGTAATTCTTTCTACCAAAATGTTATCAAAGAACAGTAATATTGTCCAAAAGACCCAGTCAGGTGGGCAGATGAAATACCTGGCATTATTTCAATTTCCATTCCAATCAGTGAGCTGGCAGAATTGTTCACACTTTAGGCAAAATACTAAGCAATGTTTTGTTTGTCATTATGTTCTGAGTTCAAATTCTGTTGAAGCTGACTTTGCCTTACATCCTTTCTGGCTCATTAAACTAACTTCCTCCTCCTCCTCCTCTTCTGAAATTGCTGGCCTTGTGCCAAAATTTGAAATCCTTAATTCAGTTTCCCTCATTGACCAGTGACACATTCATTTTTCTCTGAAATACTTAGCCCTTCTCCTCAAATTTGTGATCTTGCCTCTTCAGAATTTAGCCTGCTGCATAAAGTGCTTAGCCGCATTTCATTTGTCTTTATAGTCTCAATACAAACTCTGCTGAAGACTGTGCCTTTTGTCCTTTCAGCTGTTGATAAAATAAATACCATGTAATCAACTACTCTCTCCCCAGAAATTTCAGGCCTCCTTCTTATATCAAAAAGGATTATCTTCTGACTTGTTATGGTCTGAGTTCAAATCCAGCCGAGATCAACTTTGCCTTCATCTTTTTGGAGGACCAGTGAGGGTGATGTGATCAATGTGTCACTACCCTCAAAATTTCTGGCCTTGTGGCAAACAAAAGAAATCCTGATGACTATTGTAGTCTTGGACTTACTATGAGTTTTATTCATATATTCTGGATATATTTTCATTGTAAATATTTCCTACTTTCTGTTAAACTAACCAAAAACCCAGAAAGCAGGTAACAAATTTGAACAAAATTCTGATTTTAAAAACAAACAAATTTATAAATGGCAGTGATCTGGAGGGAGAAGTGGGAGGTGATTCTTTGCCTACAAGTTGGTCAGTGGAGAGATTTCCTCTTCCACCTTAAAGTCCAAAAGCTACAATTCTGCTACAACACAGCAATGGTTTCTAATTTATCAGAACACAGTTTTGAAGAGATGGGCTTTTGGGGAGATTCTCATCATCTCCAGTATTTCACTGTTATTAAGTTGTTTAAATGCTTCTCTGTATTGTCAGAGTAGACAGATACATGCATTGACAGAAAGGAAAGGAGATCTCATATATTGACAGAGATAAACTGCATTTTCAATGCTACCAATGCAGACTTTTACACCATCTCTAGAATAAAATGCTTCAGAAAATAAACATCTTCATGGCTAGTGCTATTATTATTATTATCATCAAGGTAGCAAACTGGCAGTATTTTGCCCATCACTATGTTCTGAGTTCAAATTCTGCCATGGTTGACTTTGCCTTTCATCCTTGGGGAGGGGCGGGTCGATGAAATAAGTACCAGTTACACACTGGGGTTGATACAATCAACTCATCTCCTCACCCAAAATTGCTGCCCTTGTGGCCAAATTTGAAAACATTTTTATTTTCATATCATGGCACTGGTGAGGAACTGTATTTACTTCAGCAATACTTGAACCAACAACTTGATGGTGACCATCACCACATTTAGTGGAACATGCAACAACCACACACCTTGTTCATCATCAACAGTAAAATAAGAAGACAAATGAGAGTGAACAGCTGAAAGGACAAAAGGCACAGTCTTCAGCAGAGTTTGTATTGAGACTGTAAAGACAAATGAAATGCTGCTAAGCACTTTATGCAGCACAACAACAACTCTGAAGAGGCAAGATCGCAAATTTGAGGAGAGGGGCTAAGTATTTCAGAGAAAAACGAATGTGTCACTGGTCAATAAGGGAAACCGAATTAAGGATTTCAAATTTTGGCACAAGGCCAGCAATTTCAGAGGAGGAGGCAGTTAATTACATCCACCCTGGTGCTCAACTGGTACTTATTTCTTGACCTGCTAGACATAATAGGCAAATCTCCCTCAAATCCTGACCAGCTCATACAGATCCCTTGGCAATAAACAATGACAACAATATTTAATAAACCAACGAAAATTCAATTAAAAAATTTGCAACAGTTTATTTTTTCAGCATTTTCACAGTAAGTTCTTCGAGCATCATCACAACAGGATGTACTTTGTTTTCGGATTATAAGGGAGGGGGGGCAGTGGATGAAGAGTCGATGTAAATAATCTGCTATTGCAGAGAGTGAATCAAAGTGTGTATAGAAGCAGTGTGTTTGAATGTATATGTATATTACATATATATATATGTGTGTGTGTGCGTGTGAATGCACACACATGCATATAT
>NC_068994.1:956170-960757 GCF_001194135.2 Octopus bimaculoides | reverse complement strand
TATATATATATATATATATATATATATACATACACACACACACTACTTAAAACATGAAGTTTTTTTAACAAAAAGAACAAAAAAAAAACTGCTGATATTTGGAAGAGAAATGCAATGAGTGATGATAAAAGGAGGCAGAGACGAGAATTGATGGGTTTTGTAGAAAACCTGGTGAAGAGACATAAACTATGAAGACAGTCTTTGAGAAGCACAAACTGTTCTGCCACCTCAATTAACCTTGGTACATTCATGTTTGACACTGAGGCAGCAGTTAAATAACAAATGGATTTGTGGGGAAGGGGGGTTAAAAAGAAACAAAATTTAAATAAAAATTTTAAAAAGCAGAATCAAAACAAATGCCTATAAAAGATCTTAACGATGTTAATTAAAACAATGGCGATATGTCATAAAAATGATTTGGCAGAAAGAAGAAAAACTGCAATATGAGTGTGTGATGGTGATGTGTACAGAAAGTGACGCTTATAAAGTCAGGATGATTAAGGAATGGTAGAAGCACAAAAAAAGAAAAAAACAAAATTGTAAAAAAAAAAAAAAATTGATCAAAATGAATGAGCCAGAAATTTGTTGTTTTTGTTGTTGAATGAATGAAGATGATTTTGGCAAAATGTGTGCGGAGGCAACGGGGAGAAAAAAAGAGAGAAGTGTTCAGATGATGTTTTACAAAGATGACAAGGTGGCCAGCTGGAGTTGTGGAAAAGCTGTAAGCAGTGGGAGAAGATAAAGTTTGGCAAATTTTACTGAATTTAGAGGTCAAAGTTGAATAGAAACAGAATTCAACTCCCGAAATCTCAACTATTTTTTCCTGTTGAAAGCATATACTTACAGCCGTAGTGAAACTATGGAGAGAACTTCTTTAATGTTATAATTTCTTTACCTTTACATGAACTTAAAATAATGGAACTACTGCATAGACAATATGTGTGAATACAGGTGAGAGTAGCTGGAACGAAATCAATGAAATGTCAGGCATCAGTTTTTGGAGAGAAGACACTGGAATCAAATGACCAATGTACCTTCCTACACACCAACATCAGAAACATTCTCTTTCCTAACTAATCCCACCACCACCACCTTTTAAATGTTTCCAAGCCAACTTGATATATTTCACTATTTACCACAGCAATTAACAGATGTAGCAACCCACCTACCCACCACCCATGACAAAGTGTGTGTGAGAAGGAGACAAATTCATTGAATAGACGACACAAGGATTGAATATTGCTGCACGGCTGATTCACCTGATTTCCACTTCAGTTATTAAAATTCTTTTACTGATATTTCTGTTATTTTGGGGAAAACATAAACTATGCACCTTACTCTTCCTCCTCCTCCTCCTCTATTACTCTAAATAAATAAATGAATATATTTTATTGTATTATTATTCTAGTTGTTAAAAGTGCCACTTTGTGTTACACCAATATATAATGTAATTCAGAGCACACCATTGCACTTGTACTAATCGCAGTATGATAATAATGGTTTCAAATTTAGACACAAGGCCAGCAATTTCAGGGATGGGAGAAAGTCAGCTACATAGACCCCAGTACATGACTGGTACTCATTTAATCAACCCCAAAAAGATGAAAGGCAAAATCGTCCCTGGTAGAATTTGAACTCAGAACATAAAGATAGAAAACTTCTAAGCAGCATTTTGTCCAGCAAGCTAATAATTCTGCTAGATTCTCACCACCTTAATAATAATAATAATTATAATAACAATGATGGTTTCAAATTTTGGGACAAAGCCAACAATTTTAAAGGGAGGGAGCAAGTCGGTTGCATTGAGCCCAATACTTCAGTTGTCCTTTATCTTATTGACACCCCCCCCCCCATGCACAAAGGATGAAAAGCAAAGTTGTCTTCACCTCAGTGGGATTTGATCTCAGAACATAAAGACTCAGAATAAATGTTGCTAAACATTTTGTTTGATAAGCTAAGAATCCTACCAGATCGCTGCCTTAAAGAACCTGTGAGACCCTTGACAACAGGTTGTTGGCCGTTCTTACAGAATTAGCTGGAACAAGTGAAATGACAATAATCCAACAATCATTTCTCCCTATTGTTGCAAACAAAAGGAACATCTTAGCATCTGCTGGCAATTGGAGCACAAAGCATGTTCATTGATGTAGAGTGATCTAGAGACACAGACAGCAATATGATGAAACAAGCTATGGAGGTGGTGGGAGCGCACTTGATTGTGACCAGTCCAGCTTTCACTCTGCCTGTTTAGTGTCAACTGTTGTCACTAGTCTTTCTTGTTCCCTCGTGCTGACTCACTCCCAATAATCACACATGGCAACTCAATGGATATCTTGTTTCTATTGTATTGATGTCAAGAGCTAAAGTCAATTTCAAAATCTGGCAGCTACATGGGTATGGAGAGAAAAGCTAAGAACTAAAACTATACTTAGAGCAAGAGAACCAATTGTTTGGCAGACTATCCAGTAGACTGAGTGACCAGTGGAAGTGTACTGACCATACTTGGCTAAAAGATGACACTTTGTCGACTTGCCTATTGGAACATGGTGAAGTTTTGGACACTGAATAGCACAACTCTTCTACAACTGAGGAATGGAAAGCAGTTTACAAAATCATTAATTCAAGTATAAAGATAGTTATGTAAACAAAGAGAAGACACTGGGGTCAAAGGTTATGCCTCTTTAGGTTTTGTTAATCCTTTGCTTACTCGAAATACTTAGCTTTTGTTTCAATTAATTTTGAAAATAATAAATTTAGTATTATTAAGTCAATGATTGGAACATAAATTATTTTGAGGGAAGCATTTTAATTTGGGTCATTTTCAAACAGGATCAGTCTCAGGCAGGTTGGCATCAAAAGGATTAAAGTAATTTGCAAGTGAGTGTATAAAATGTGTGTTTGTGTCTTGTTTATAGATAAGCTTTTCAACTTAAATAAGGCCTTGAAAAAGTTCATAAAACTTGGTGAAACAGTTACGGTTGTGAATTTTGTATGCAGCTATTTATAGGGACCAGTAGTTTCCTCCAATAACCAAGCGAACTAAAGCCATGGCATTGTGCTTGGTCAATATTTTTTCCTTAAAGTCTACACTTGAATCTAAATCTCCTTCTGGTCATATTAGTAACAGGTGAAGACATAAATTTCAAGTAAAGCTTTCCTCCCATTAAGAAAAAATATATATATATATTAGTGAAAAGTTTCAATGTTTGAAATGTAGTAAAATAGTTGAGAGAGATTATCACAAAAGGACTTTAATGAAAATATCTTTTTCCAATGCTTACAGCAAAAATGGTCGAAAAGAACAAAAAAAAAACAAATAAATAAATAAAATAAACAAAGAAATTAAAATTTGAGAGAATCAAGGAAATGATGTAGAGAGATGAGCAGATTGGTGGCATTTGAAATGAGAGAAATATATCGTCAGGGAGGGGGGGAAATAATAAATAAAACAAGAAAACAGGCTAAACAATAAATGAAAAATAAATAGGAAATGTTCAATAAAATATGTATGTATGTGTGCATGTGTATGTATATATATATATATATATATATATATATATATATATATATATATATATATGTGTGTGTATGTGTATATATATATATATATATACATACCAGTGTATATATAATTGTGTGTGTGTGTGTGTATATATATGTGTATACACACACACTGCCTGTTTTGTTAGAGAAAAAGAAACGTTTAGTTTTCTAGATTTGTATTTAAAAAAATGATTCTGTAACTGTTTAAATAAATCTGATCCTCTGTGTTGTTTAGTCATTAGTCTTGAGAGATCATAGACATTTTTTTCTCACTATTTGTCAGAGTTTGCTGAGACCGTGAACAGACCATGGATGTTGTTGGTTTTTCAGCAGGCTGTAGTAGTAGTAGTAGTAGTAGTGTTGATATAGACTGACGTTGTGAGTTCAGTCTAATAAGAGCTGCACAAGTATGTTAAGGGGGAGAAGTCTTTCTCCTGCTCCTCCTCCATACATGTTGGGTAGTTAAGAGCACCATACAGAATTTGATAGACATTTACACACACACAAACTCACACACATTCGTGTGACATATTGGTAACCATGGGGATGAGCAATGAATACAAATAAAAGAGAAACAATGGAACATGGAGAGTGCTATTATATTTCTGTGGGATTTTATTGTTTGTTGAGTGACATTTCTTGATCCAATTCTTCTTCAGGGTCAACCCACCATTACCATTCCTCCATCTCAATTTTGCAATCAACTACATTTCTTAACTTCCTTAAGGCCACAACTCCCATGGCTATTAAGAGATTAACTTAAAAGATTACTGAACAATTTTGTACTAGTATTATTAACAAGCTGAATGAAATGTGTATCTGTTAATTCAGTAAAGCTATTAGTTATAATGAGTTAGCAATATACAACAATGGACTGATCAATTACTAACACAACAAAATTATCAAATTCTAACAGATTAATTCTGTCCATGTTAATCAATTTGAAATATTTAATGCCATAAATTTACAGCGGATAAATCAAGTTACTATTGTGAAAATTATTTTCCATGGAGTTGTTGTGATGGTGGTGGTAATGGTGATGGT
>NC_068994.1:953177-956145 GCF_001194135.2 Octopus bimaculoides | reverse complement strand
TAAAAAGTAAGTTTTGTAATGTCAAAACTGTCATTGAAATGCTGCAACAAAATATTTCACATTGGCCAGAAAGAACGAGGGAAACAAAGAAAAAAATAGAAAATACAATTTAAAAAAAACATCAACAGCTCCTCCTCTGCTCATGGTTTCTTTCATATATATACACACACACACACACACACACACACACACACACACACACACACACGATGTACATACACATGTGTATTATACATTTTATATATACATAAACATAAATATACAATTATGTTGTAACAAAAGACTAAAAGTCTCCGGCCATGAGGTCAAGGTTCTCCTCTTATTGACAGCTAAGTCCAGTTGCAATCAATTGCCTCAGCAGACCTCACTTTTGTTCACAAACTCCAACACCCTGAATATTGGAGCTTTAAAAACACATCTAATTTGAAAACAAAGCATTATAATAATAATAATAATAATAATAAACAAGATGGTTTATTTCACTTATGAAGGGCAGTAATTCAGTATGTAACGTAATTAGCGTTCCTTTGATTGTCAGCTGAATTCAACTCCAATGTTTTAAAAAGGAAGGACCCTAATATATATGATAAATCATTTCAAGTCACTTGGTGTCTTCAGTGTCTAATTGTAGTTGTTGGGTGATGTTGTCAAATCGTTTCAAGAAGTTCTGAAATTATTTCTTGAAGGAGATATTAAGCTAGATTCCGAAACTGTTTACACATTTTGTAAAAAATTCTGTTCGGGAATTTAAATATTTAAATAGGTGTTGTTCATCAATTTTAGTAGAATGTTAGTTTTTCATCAACGATAGATGGAGCCTTTCTTTGTTTCATTCCCATAAGTTTTTCCTCTCATGAACACTTTCCATTTAATACAATATGGGAATGTTTTCAGTTCCAAACATGGGTTGCTCACTTCATTCTATTTCTTTTGCTTGTGAACCTACTTTTGAACTTACAAGATGCTTCGTTACTTATAAAATGTTTTGTTTTTTTCTTCTTCTTCACATACCATTGTACATTGTCTTGTTGCTTGGTTTCGTTTTGTGGAGAAGACTTTACTTTCATCCACAACTGTAATTATATGCCTAAACTAGTGACCAGGGGGAGGGGGAGCCTGGATTTCTGAAATTGTATCCTAAAATCAAGTGTTTGGTGTATCTGATGTTAGAGTGTTCCTGTTGATCCCCACAACTGTAGCCAATTTCAGATACTGTTACAGCTGTCATCTTCTGGGAAATGCTGATCGAGCAGGCTCAGCAATGTTAACATTACAAGAAAATGTAAAGGTGACTATATGATTTTTTTTAAGGTGGAGATTTAAGATAGTTCCTTTATATATATCTTTGCTTCTCATGGGTTTTATGGCAGGGTTCATAGATGCCTCAACTAAGGTCCAGAGAAGCAGCAAGTATGTTGCTTCTGTGCTGTTTTCCACTACACCTATGAGGCTTTTCTCAATGTATCTATAGTAGGAACGTCACAACAGTGTAAAGCTCCTAAACCATTCGTTTCAGGGAGAAGGTGAGGAATCTAGTCTTTAGAATATCTAGCTTATATAGCCTGACAAGCTGTTAAGTTGGTGAACAAAAGTGAGGATAGCTAAGGCAACTGACCCTGATGCAAACAACTGAGGAATGGCATAACATTCACCACATGGCATGAAAGATTTAGTTTCTCCTAACAAAAAACATTCAACAGAAACATGTCAGTAACTCAGAAATGTATTATGTGCTTCATCACTGAACCTATCAGTAAAAGAACATATACACACACATATACACATACACCAACACAAACATATTGTACACTCATACAAATAAATGGCTATTTGCATGCATACACACGCACACATGTGTGCATGAGTGATATATGCATCTATAGACACACACGTGTATGTAAATTAGTGTCATAGTGTAATTAAGCATGTGTATATAAATGTTTGCGTAGGACTACAAAAATATGTATACATAATTATAAATAGATGTATACATGTGCATATATGAACATGAATTTATATACATATACATAAATGCGCACACGTGTATATATATATACATGCATAGACATATTTCATTTATACACACACACACAAACACATGATTATATGTGTTTATATATATAATGTAAGTGATGTAACATGTATTAAAAATATACAGTTATGGAGTAGAAAGAATGATCTGATGCAGAGGTGAATATACTGGGTAAAGTGGAGAGAAATGTTTCTGGTATCAAAAGCTGGCAGCCTGCTCTGAGTGTAGCCCTAGCTTCAGTTATTGCAAACATATATATGTATGTGTTTAAGTACACATATTTGTACGGGCATACACGTGCCTATGAATATATGAACCACTTTATATATAAGCACAAGGTTTGCATAAGTGTCGATGGGTGTGTGTGTATTTGTATCAATGTATATATTGTATGTTTGTAGATATTTATATAGATATATATACATATATGTATGTATGCAAGCGCACACACACTCAAACCACACTTCAACTCGCACAAAGCTGCTCCCCACTCCCAGAGATTTGAGATCTTTCTCTTGCAAGACCCTGCTAGTGCTTCTGTGACATGCAAAGCCCCCAGTATACTTTGTATGGTGGTTGGGGTTAGGAAGGGCATCCAGGCATAGAAAACAACCCAAAGCAGACAATAGAGCTCGGCACATTCTCTAGGCTTGCCACCCAACCCACGGCTCTACGTGAAGGACGATCATACACATTGCTGTTGGGTGTGTGTGAATATATATATATATCTTGGAAAATGTGTGAGATCCTTGGTACAGTTAGGTATATTTGAAAAACAAAAGAGAATGACTTCACTGGTAGTTCTAATTAGCTTAATTATTTGTTTTTTAATCTTTTAATACTATAAATTTTACAGATTAGCTTGTAGGTCTACGAACTAAAATGTAAAATATATGTATACATGTGTGTAGATATATATATGTGTGTGTGTGTGTG
>NC_068994.1:952820-953077 GCF_001194135.2 Octopus bimaculoides | reverse complement strand
TATATATATATATATGTATATATATATATATATGTACATATGTATATGTACATATGTATATGTAGATATATATATATATATGCTTATGTGTATAATATTCACAAATATATGTATACATATGTGTATAATATTCACAAATATATGTATACATATGTGTATAATATTCATAAATGTGTGTTTATATATGTATATGATATTCACAAATGTGTATGTATATATATATATATATATATATATATATATATATATATATATAT
>NC_068994.1:951577-952654 GCF_001194135.2 Octopus bimaculoides | reverse complement strand
TATATATATATATATATATATATATATATATATATATAAAAACATAAATACACACACATACACACATTGTGAAAAATAAAAGATGTTAATGAAGAAAACAAGCGACATCTAACACGGAATGGCCAATACGCAATATGAAGTGAATGTCTTACTTTCATGCTAGAATGAAAACCTTTCAGGGACTGTTGTAGGTTCTTCAATAGAGAAACGAGGAGCAGGAAACCAAAAAATTTGTGGCAATATGCACACGCACACCTCACACCTGAATAAACACACACACACCCCTATCCTTTTCCTAAAACTTTCAATTTCGAACATGATTTGTAAACTAAGACTTATACACTTCAGACTGTAACTTTTTTCTCCTCTTCTCTGTCCTTTTTTGTTTCCTTTCATGCAAATTAATAATCTGAAACAGAACAATCTGAGAAACGGCTTCATTTCAGCATGAAACTAATATATTAACATTGCATCTCCAATATTTGTTTCTATTAAGTGTGTGTGTTTAAATAAATAATTTTCTGTATGTGTGTGTGTGTATATATGCATATATATATATATATATATATATATATATATGCATAAATACAAATGTGTGAGTGTGTATGTATATTTGTGTATTATATACATGTTAGTATATATATGTTTGTATATATAGGTATATATGCACATTTATGGTTAGAGACACAGATTTATGTGTGTGTGTGTATATGTTTGAATGTATATATGTACATAATGTGTGTGTGTGTGTGTGTATATATATATATATATATATATATACACACACACATAAACACACACACACACACAAACACACATTCATAGATTGTTTAGTAGCAACACTCCTCCTCAAGTGCCCATTCCAATAACATCTGCTCTGGGTGCTACAATATCGTTAGAACTGTTCTGCGCTTCTAGCATCTCAGTTATCAGTTCACAAAATGTCACATGACCTTCGTCTTTCTGTTTCTGTAGATAAATGATACTACGATCAGAGGCTTGACGTACATGACTGAGCAGCAGTAGGGCGGACGGAACATGCCGCGGGTTATCTGGGTGATACTTCTGGGCAGTATC
>NC_068994.1:943680-951257 GCF_001194135.2 Octopus bimaculoides | reverse complement strand
CCTATGTCTGACGTGTGTCATACAGTATGACTATACACTACGATTTGCATCAGACATACAATATGACATATCAGATATACTATACAACACACACCAGACAGACTGCACAAACACATCAAACATACTGTAGGACACATATCAAAGATACTGTACAACACATCAGGCATAGTGTAGGACATACATTAGACATACTATATGACACATGAGTGATGTGTGAACAGTATGTCTGATGCGTCATATAGTATGTCTGATGTGTCATACAGTATATCTCACATACATAATACATTGTCTGACAGGCATTTTTATGGCACATTTGAGGTGTACAATATGTCTGTAATGTACAACACACATCAGACAGTAGGCCACATGTATGTCAGGTAAATTACATTAATAATGTAATAAAATGGATTGGTTCTGAGTTAGTAATCATGTAAAGTCACCAACATACCTGCATTTACTAAGATAGTAGCTTCAAGTAATAACAATTCTTCTCGATTAATACCAAACTGTAAAAGTTGCTCACTAACAGCTGCTACTTGTTCCAAGATCTGGGTCATTCCTAGAATCTCCCAGTGGTGCCTGAAACAAGAATGGAAATAATCTTCACAATGAAAATAGATAACTAAGACAAACGTAGGAAACTGTAGTTGCTAAAGTTTCATAAAACATTGACAGTTGAATCATAAACTCCATCTTTGTCAAACTATCAGACAGTGGTTGCTATAACCAATATAGAATTCAATACTGTGCATTTTGTTGTCATTATCATTGTTCAAAGTATGAAATGGTGGTTGAATTTCTCTTCCATTTGTACATATATTTCAGAAATATGTGATATATCTGAATCAAACATTATATTCTCACTTTACCTTTCACTGTCAACCCACAAAAAACGTCACACACACAACAACACCTCACCACTAACCCTAAACAGACATCACAAGCCAGTAGGTGACAATATAAAGGAGGATGACTCATGCAAAGTAAGCTGTTTGAACTTGAATCCAATGGTATATTACCTCAACCACATCATATCTCTTTCTCTCTCTGTTGAAGTTAGATAGCTACTTCAATGAGAAGAAAGTCAGTGAGGTGCATCCCAGACAATCTAACATGCAATGGTAGATATACCATCAAACAGGGAATGCTAACTTTACCCATTTAGCATTTAAACTGACCATATCGGGGGCCCAAAATGTTTCTGATGTTAGAGCCTGGACCTGGTCATTTTGAACATAAAACATCTGTCCTACAATGTCATTCTAAAAGTAAACAATCACATCACCAAGATAACACAAGATTAATTCTAAACAATGTGAATAAATAAACATTACATCTGACAAAGTAATCTGAATGCTAAACTCGAAACATTTTAAAGAACAAATGAAATACTTAATTTTCTAAGATTAGATTTGAGGCAAAGGCAAGCCGTTTTCCCTCATATTCCATGGAACGATATGCACAGTTAAGTAACACTAACTCCATCCAACAGCATTCTATAAGATGTACTTGGTCAGACAAAGATAAATCAGCATAACCTATTGAAAGAGAAACAAAAGACAAAAAGAAGACTAAAGTTAGTCAACAAAGGATAGGTGATTGGCTTTAAGATAATGGGAAAATAATTTTGTTCTACTAATGATTATTAGAGATTTATAAAGTTAGAGATCTTAGTTATATAATAGTTAGTATATAGAAAGATATATATATATATATATATATATATATATAGTAGGGAATACTGATTAATATCATGCATAACATCCATTTCATGCTGTTTATATTTCTGAAATTTTAACAAAAGTCAAATCTCTCGGCCTATCTTTGGTTGTCACTGAGTCTTGTAAAGGTGGTGGGGAAGAAAACAGCCATGATCATCATTTCTTTCCATTTTGCCTAACCACTAAAAGGAAGATTTGAGGCTTTGGGTCAAAATATTTTATATTCAAAGCTACTGCTTGGAAGTAGCTAGTCCAAGCATTCTATAAATATAGCTTTAAGGCTGTGTAAGTTCCCTCCATACTCTTTGCCAACTCAGCCTATTATTCCTGTTCATTTTATCATGTCTCGCTGAGTAGGCTCATGGGTGGCTGTGTGAAGTTTGTTTCTCAACCACCTGGTTCCAGTTCCCACTGGACTGTACTTTAGGTTTAGTCCCACTGTGTGGAACCTATGGCCTCAGGCTATAGTAGTGTGTCTGTGTTTGTCCCTGTAACTTAGTAGTTTAGCAAAAGCATCCAATACAATAATTACAAAACTTACAAAAAATGTAAGTTCTGGGCTTGATTCTTCAAAGCAGTGCCCAGCATGGCCACACTCTAATGACTGAAACAAGTAAAAGATAAAAGATGCCCTTCTTTAGTATCTGTTTTACTCTCACCGAATTGGGAACGAACTCACAGCAAAAACACTGAGATGAGTTTTGACTTCAGTAAAATTCCAGGCCAAATAACTGGATATTTCGCAGCCAATGCTGATGAAGAAAAGGAATATTCAATGATCGCATGTCAACGTTAGCAAACACTGCCACTGCCACTGTTGTGGTGAATGTAAGCAAACATCAACTCACCAGGTATGTGTTTGGCCCAGTTTATCAACTGAACTAAATCTTTATCTGCAACCTGGATCAGAAGCTGTAAAATATAATTTTTGGTCAGAGGAATACTGGGATTCAGCTTGCATTCAGGGACGGCAAAATCATTCTTGGAGAGTTCTTCAACCAAAGAGGAAGACTTTGATAAACGCTGACTCTGAAATAGAAACAAGATAACGTTGAAAGTATTTCACTAAACACGGTATGTGATGGTAATTAGGGGACAAGGCTTAGGTTAACTTGCTTATTTGATAGGATCTTTGAGTCACATGGATGTATAGGGTCAGCTGGTTTTATTGTCATATGGATCAAATGCTTATATGGATCTATTCATTGAATAATTCTATTGGTTATATACATCCACCAGTTATATGGATTTGTTACTTATATGGCTGTACATTGAATAATATAAACACTAAAATAGATGGCATTATAACATTTCACTGAAACATGATAGAATGGTCAGCCATATGCACACACAGCACAAAGAGAGGATTAGGGTAGTAAACCTTTGCTGGTTGGTTTCCACTGGTTGAATTCACTGTTGAATCTGAGAAGTCGGCACTGCTTCGTTTTACTTTAGTTTGGTTGGAACTGTTTTTTCTCTCCTTCCTTTGGCTACCTGCAAATCAAAGCAACAATATATATGCAGATATATATACAACCTATATATATATATATATATGTATACACCTTTGTGTGTATATGTATAATTTATATGTGTGTTGATGTAACATCTATTATATAACAAGATTATGAAACAGCCGTAAACAAATGGCTGTGTGTGTATGTGTGTGTGTATCTTGTAATCCATTATCTTTCCAAAACAATAGAATGCTTCAATTGCATCAACAAACTATCATTGTTGTGAAGTTAAGAGAACAAAAGGAATTGGGTCTCTACTGACCAAGAAATAGAAGCATCAGTTGGGGGCTAACAATCTTACCTTTATTCATGCCCACTTCATAACATTTGCGTAAGCGACAAGCTTGGCAACTCTTACGTCGATGTTTATCAATTGTACAGCTGTTAGTGGCAGGACACACATAATCAACTGGACCTAAACACAAACAAATAGAAAATGTGAACAACTGCAGAAAAAATATTCCACAATGAAATCAGAAAAAAGTTGAAATAATAAAGAATTAAGTAATCAAGTTCAAACAAAATCCCCCCTGCCCACTAAACATCAAAAGTACAATTCACTAAAAGCATTACCGTATTATTTTCAGGTCATTACGATAGGATAGAACGGTTGTTTCCTCTTTTGTATAAAGTTAATTTAATGTTTAATATTGTGGGATGGCATAGTTATTCCATATTCCATATCAATAAAGAGTACTTTCCCCCATATTCCAGTACAATGTGATCGGTATATGATTAAGTTATATATATGTAGTGGGTCATCCCATAAGTAATAGTTTCTTTCAATTGTATGAACTAAAAGTCAGAGGGGGACAGGATAAACTACCTGCATCAACTTGCTATAAAAGCAGGTAGTAATTTTACCTTGTACTTATTCTTAGTGCAAGTTTTGAAGAGTGCAGTTCGATTTTAATAGTTATTTTTTCAAAGGTATAATGGAAGTGACAAAGGAGCATATTCAGCATATTTTGCTTTATGAGTTCAGTAAAGGCAACAATGCAATGGAAAGTGGGAGGAATATTAAATGCAGTATATGGGGATTGGACAATAAGCGTAAGCCAGTGTCGACGGTGGTTCCAGAAATTCTGAGTCAGAAACTACAGCCTAGAAGACAACCCTTGTCCTCAAAGAACTGTAGAGCTTGACGAGGACATCCTGCAAACCCTGGTGGAAAAAAATCCCATTGTAACTGTTGAGGAACTAGCAGAGAAGCTTGGATTTGGTTTTTCCACCATTCATTGACACCTGCATGCCATGGGAAAACAAAGCTTCCATCAATGGAAACAATGCTAGATAAAGTGTGTGGCTTCAGAAGAGGGATTAAATGCCAAGTTGATATGTGCTGTAGTTTTGTGTCTTATAGCACCAGTCCTGATACTTTTTTGAACAACATTCAGACAGTTACCATAAAATACAGGTTTACAAGCAAATACATAGAGATAGTTCTTGTTTGTTAGTCCATCAGATGAACCAACCAAAGGAGTTAAGTGACTCATAAATCAACAAAAGAAAACAATCCCAATCTAAATGAAGAACTAACCTTAAGGGATCTTCTTCAACATTTTTGAATCATGACCAGATACTGGTTTATTCCTCAGATCACATTGGAAAACAATTCTGCCACAAGTCAGATACTAGTTGTATCACAACCACATTAAACTTTACCAGCATCAAAGACAATTACTGTAGCAAAAAGGAGAATCAAGAATGAGAAACTAAATCACTTACCTTGAATACTTCGTTTAAAGAAAGCTTTACAACCTTCACAAGACCATACACCATAATGAAATCCTGAAGCATTGTCATCACACACCTGACATAACCTGGTAGTGTTACCCGTGCTACTACCTACAACAGAAGATGATACACCAACACACACTTTATCAATTGAAAACACATTCACAACATGTAATATTTATGTTAATAGAGCCTCATTACAGCAGCCAAAATAGGCTGTGAACAAAAGGGGAGACTGAGACATCTCTAGAGAGTCACTAACTCTAAATACAAGCTGAAATCACATCATAACAATCCATTCAACATATCTGGAAGGAGGCAGCTATGTTCTCATCTGATGGGTAGATGTATTATTCTTTATAATGATGGCACAGAAAGAAATACAGACTAGTTTAATTTACTCATTACACTATACAGTTTTGAATATTTGTATGTGTACAGAGTTTTTTTATTAAATCATTCATTATTCTTGCTTATTTATACAGTCTGAGTTGTAACAAAATGAAACCTCAACTTCAAATAAATAAATATATGCATATACAATATGTAGGCACATGCACACACACACACACACACACGTGCTTTGTGGTTGGTGACTGCTGTGTATGACCCCCTTCCCCCGATGGACTACCTCTTTGTCATGGACTCTACACTAACTTTTTAGACCTGTTGCTTATCTGCAAGTTGTGTTGCAGCTCTTGAATGAATTTGTTGATTACCACTGCTATGTGACTTGCTAATACACCCTGTTAAACCTGATTTGGACCAACAGATTTGACTGCAAGTCAGGCCTCTGAAAATGTTTGTCTACCTCACAAGTGACTTAGATTGATTAAGAGTGAGTGAGGTGGGGGGACCTGTCCTAGTCTTTGCTCTGTTACAAGTCCTATGTTGCTTAATCTTGCAAACTTCACACAACATTGTGTGTGAGATACAATCAATCTCCATTTTACCTCCACCGTCATAAATCTATTTTTTACACGCATCAAAATTTCCAACCAATCTCTCTCAATCTTTGTATTTCTCTTCAATCAAATTCAAACAATTTCTTCATAAGCTTGTGTGTGTGTTTGTTCATGTGTGTCTATGAGCATGTGCACAAATGCACACACACACACACATACTGCAATGACCATATATTTAAGGGGGTATTCCTGATTGCAAGGCAGTGTAGCAAAGAGAACTGAAACATATTCGTAGATAAGTGTATCAAGAGTGATAACATTACATCTGCTAATTCTGACACTACTAATGTGGAAGAGTCATAGAACTGCTCATATGAGAGGCTATGAGAAGCTGTTAAATGAAGAGAATGTATAGTCTTCAGGTGAGAGTCTACCTGAAGAAGATGTAACAGAGAGATGAGCCATTGAAGTGGACATCAATATCGTAGCAAGCACAATTAAGAATACGAAGGGAGGGAATGCACCTGGTCCATTAGGAAAGAGTCAGTGAAATTATCAAAATATCTGTTGAAGTACAGCAGAAGATAGTTACTTAGATAATCCGGTAGCAGAGGAAGCTGTCGTAGTCACTGACTGACAGTTTTATCATGAAACTGGAGCGAAAGAAATGCACTGGGCTGCAATTGCCCGAAAACACCAACTCGAGAATTCCCTAGATTGAAAGTTCAGTTTTGGCTATTTCCAGAGCCTCTTCAGTAAGGACTTCTCATTCAGCTAATTCCAGGCTTAATCCACTGACAACATATGTGTATTTACCATAAAAATGTATGAGATGATTTAGTGAACCACTGATGTGTATAAAAAAAATAAATATATAAACAACCATGCATTAGAGCATTTTAGCTCTTATTTTTAGCAATGTAGGTATCTTGACACCCTCAGTTACATTTATTGGCATGTTTGCTGGCCTTTCTTTCTGGCACATATTTGGTGCATATATTTTGTATGGTTGACAGAAAATGACTTCCAGTCTGCCCTGTGGAAATTCAGGTTGGATATGGCTTGAGTCCTCCTGATGGAGTGGGTGTCAGTGGGTTGTCTACGACCATGTATTGTTAATTCTATAATGTTATGATCTGAAAGAGGTGTTACTTTCACATTATGGATTAGACTCACATTGTTTGTGAAGCAGATATCTAAAATATTGCTTCCCCTGGTTGGTTGGAGTATCACTTGTTCCATGAACAACATGCTGGAGAGTTCTAACAAAGATTTTGTCTGGCTTTGTTCATGCAGTGACATCCCAGAGAAGATGTGACCTTCAGGCCATTTAACATTTGGGAGGTTAAAGTCGCCTAGGAAAAGTATATTGATGTGTTGGTCCAGATTTGTCAAGACCTCTTCTATGTGTCTGAGGCTATCCTCAATTTTACCCTCCTGCTTTGCAGTATTTAGTGAATGGTATGTTGAGCATACAACTACATCAATTGGTTTTTTATGTGTACTATTAACGTGTCACAGACAGAGTTTGAGTGTGATAGGAGTAGTAGGGGTGTGACATCTTCTCGGATGTACATTGCAACTCCGCCATGACTTCTGCCTTTTCTGTCTGTTCGGAGTACGGCATACTCTAGATTTTTATAGTATTAGAAAAGGAATTTTTAACTCCTATTTCTAAATTCGGTATGTGGTGAAGC
>NC_068994.1:943463-943670 GCF_001194135.2 Octopus bimaculoides | reverse complement strand
TTGGTCCAGATTTGTCAAGACCTCTTCTATGTGTCTGAGGCTATCCTCAATTTTACCCTCCTGCTTTGCAGTATTTAGTGAATGGTATGTTGAGCATACAACTACATCAATTGGTTTTTTATGTGTACTATTAACGTGTCACAGACAGAGTTTGAGTGTGATAGGAGTAGTAGGGGTGTGACATCTTCTCGGATGTACATTGCAACT
>NC_068994.1:937068-943453 GCF_001194135.2 Octopus bimaculoides | reverse complement strand
TATAATTATAGAATATTCACATACACACACACACACACACACACACACACATATATATACACACACACAATTTACAAGATTTCCAAAGTTCACATATTTTCTGCTAATATTTACAAATTATATTTTCATAAAGAAACAACCTAAACTCTCTCTCTCTCTCTCTCTCTCTCTCTCTCTCTCTCTCTCTGATATGTGTGAGAATATATTTTTCAATATGTATGTTTAATACACACACACACACACACACCTGCATAAACATATATATACATCACAGTATTAAACTTGTTACTGTTAGCAATCATATATGGTAATCATTATTGATAACCTGTGCCTGTGATGTCAACAGTGTAATATTTGCAGTAAACAACAGAGTACAACACACACACACACACACACACACACACACACACACACACACACGTATGTGTGTGTGTGTGTTGTACTTTCTACAAAGAAACAAATACCAGCCCAAGTATGAGAAACTTACTTTTTGGATTTGTCATCGGCCTATGGAGGACTAGCAGCATGTATAAAAGAATAAATGTAAATGTAAATAAAAATATAAAATCGAAGGAAACATCTCTGAAAATCAAAGTTGCCATCTTAATATTTCTACAACCATTGTGCTTTCTTTCAGTTCCATCTAAACGACCCTAACAACAACAGCAGCCACCATGGTCCCCCACAAACATCCAACAACCTGTATAAAGTTGAGGCTAGAAGCAAAAGGGGACGGGAAAACAGTAGGGTTAGGATAATGACCTCTTGCCCATAAATTAAGTGTTCTTTGAGATGTAAATATTAAAAGCAATCTCCTATGGCACTCCTTGATATTGTCACAGTACTATGTCTCCATAAGCTTCCTCACACAACACTGCCACCAGACTAACTCAAATATGACAGTTACTTTCATCAAATCTAACCTGCTTCCTGCAAACTACAACATAATTAGTTTTCACTAAATCTCAAGAAAAATGTATAGAGAAATTTTGTTCTGTTTATGATAACAGAAGAAAACTTTAAATAAGATAACACTGAAGGAGATGAGAGAGGACTGAGATATGTGGTGCATTGCTGTGCTCGACCTGCCCACCACAACAGAATTGAGATCCTAAAACTAAGGTGCTAGATAAAAAGTATTGTGTGGGTGCTGGTGCCATGTAAAAAGCCCTCAATGGAGAGACTAGCATGAGGAAGGGCATCCAGCCAAAACAGGCAGTGGAACTTGGCCTTGCCAGTTCCTGTCAAGCCATCCAACCCATGCCAGTATGGAAAATGGATATTTAATGGTGGTGATGATGTTGCTGTCCCATGTCACACTAACATTCTACTTTCGTATGTCATAGTAACACAGTCCAGTCCCATGTTGTAGTAACACACACTGTTTCATGTCATGGTAACCTAGCACTGTCTCATTTCCTTGTAACACACTACTGTGTCATGTGGAGACGCATGGCTTTGTGGTTAGGGTGTTGGACTCATGATTGTAAGATTGTTGTTTCATGGACTGGGCGATGCATTGTGTTCTTGAGCAAAACACTTCATTTCACATTGCTCCAGTTCCACTCAGCTGGCAAAAATGAGAAATCCTGCAACGGATGAGCGTCCCATCCAGTTGGAGAATTTATACACCAAACATGCTCACAAAGAATTGTTTCCATTCTATAATATGTGAAATCTACTTCTGTTAAGAATGGTCGTAAGTTAATATTTTATTTTTAATATGCTTTCCTATTCAGTTAAACAAATGTAGTGTTGTAAACCTTAGTAACATCAAAAAAACCAACAACATAATAGTTTAAGATTATTTTCTAAGACATGATACCCTGGATGATGAAACTGCTGAGGTTTCCATGTCTGGTTGAGTTGAATTGCGGAGAAAAGAATTCCCAGATAAGAAAATAGCAAAGTTGAATACGGTAATGGGTTGATAGGTTTGTCTTTTTATGAACCATGTTCTTGGTGTCAACAGAGTAGGATGGTAATTGGGAGCAGAAAGCATTTGGAGCATGGAGGAGGCTGAGTATCATCAATAATAGCATACTCCTAGCTACACAATGACACTAATATAGTCTAACAGTGTGTCATGGTATATTTATTTTCTATATAGTTATTTAATCATAGGTAATCTCTAAAAGAGCAGACCTTTCATCAAAGACAGTCCAGTTGTGACCATCTGTTTTATTTACAATTATTTTATTCAATGTGTCCTTTACTTTTTATAATGCTGGGAATAATTGGTTGCTATTTCTCACAGCTTGAATGACTCTACAGAGATTCCTTCAATGGTTTGATGGTGTCTACATTATATAGTAATACCAGCCAATACATATATATATATATATATATATATATATATATATATATATATATATATATATATATATACACTCTGTATTGTTAGTAGTACACAAGAAGAATGATAGTTACTATCATATGGTCCCTTCACCCGTGACATTGTAAGTCATTAGTGATTCACATAGCTAGGTCTGGGTGCTTTACACCAAGATTTCATTGGCTAAAATATCGACTTTTCTTTTCGCTGAATAATGGCTCATTTTTCTCAACGTCCTATTTTCAACTTTCACTTTCCAACGATGACTGCTCTGTGTTGTCTCCTGATTACCTCTCACCTGCCATCTACCATCACCATCATCAATGCTAATGCCAACACAGGTGTACCTTTTAGTAAAACACCCACCTCTAGTCACTCAACATAATCCATTAAAAGTGAGGTCTTTGATTGCAAGGACATTTGTTCATCATCATCATCAGACAGTAAACTGTACACTACCCCCAAGAATTATAGGGTACAGGCAACTGAACACTACACTCATGTTCAACAAGTTGTTTCAAAACTGGGGGGAAATGTTGGGAGCAGTTTATTGATAGTCTGGGACCAAGGGCTGTTTTGACTGTAATAAGTCTGATTAAATTGTAAGTAAAACAATAACTTAGATTTTTTTTAACTTCTGGTTTCTTTTGGAACAAATCTCATGTGTATCATCATCATCGTTTAACGTCTGCTTTCCATGCTGGCATGGGTTGGACAGTTTGACTGAGGACTGGCAAGCCAGGAGGCTGCACCAGGCTCCAATCTGATCTGGCATGGTTACTACAGCTAGATGCCCTTCCTAATGCCAACCACTCCAAGAGTGTAGTGGGTGCTTTTTACGTGCCACCAGCACGGGAGCCAGTCAGGTGGAACTATAGTTGATAGATTAGAGACGGGTATTCTCTGTAGAGAAAACACTTTGTAGTGCTCAAGAGATTTGAACTTGAGCAGACAGAGAATAACTGTAAGGACAAGCACGTTTGGCAAATCGATGTACAAAAAATATTGAATACATTTAATACAAAAAAATGTAAAAAAGAAAAGTCCGACTTACACAGAAAAGAAAGGATATCAAGAATTAAAGAGGTTGAGTAGGAGTTTTACGAGTCCAGCTGTTTTGGGGGGGCTTGGTGGTCCCAAATAATGATAGTAATTTGATTCCATCATCAGATAACACCAGCTTCTGTCTTCAGGGAAGAATTTTACATTTGAGGGGTTGACAAAATGGAGTTTAAAGACTTTTTTTTTATGTGTACATTTTTTGTATATCAACTTGCTTGTCCTTACATTTACTCCTATATTCATTTATGTGTATGCATATGTGTCTAAGATAGGGTGAAGCTTGAATGTGATTAAGCTTTTACTTCTACAAGGTCACTTTTGGCTCATATATCCATACATAAGACAATAAGGCATGATTTGAGGGTGATTTGATTACTATTTCTATCAGGTCAAGCTATCAGGTAGAAGATTTCCTCATTCGTTCACATACCATGTATACATGCATAAGGCAAAACAGTGTAGCTTGACAGAGATTTGGCTACACTTTCTACTTAGGTCTAGCTCCCATTGTAGACAGCTCTTCAGTTGGCTCCTTCATATATACATGCCTGACAGAAGGTTGTCATCCGAAGAAGGTATGCCTATTATTTCTATCATAACCTCGTAACTACAAAGAGGATCTTGTGTTCTCCCTCTTGGTGCCAATACCAAACATACATTTTATTACAATGGCTTCATATTAACCCCAGCAAACATCATCCTCAGCAGGGTTACCATTATGAGTATCTGAGTACTGTATACAATATGCTTATCATCATCATCATCATCATCGTTGTTGTTATTAAGGCTGTGAGCTGGCAGAATTATTATTAGCACACTGAATGGAATGCTTAGCGGTATTCCGCCCGTCACTATGTTCTAAGTTCAAATTCCACTGAGGTCAACTTTGCCTTTCATTCTTTCCGGGTCGATGAAATAAGTACCAGTTGAATACTGGGGTCAATGTAATGGACTAACCCACTTCCCCAAAATATCAAGCCTTGTGCCTATAATAGAAAGGATTAATATTATTATTATTTCTCCGTTCCCCCCCCCCCCCGAGTGGCCAACTCTAGTGTTCTGTATGTTTTTTATATGAGAGCAGCAGGGAATGAGAAGGGAACTACTTCAGTTCAGTTACAGGAGAGCTGGAACTCCAAAGAAGAATAGCAATATCAGTGATAGCAGCTAAATATGAAGAATGATTGATACAGAAGGAAGAATACAAGTGCTACTACCTGGTTCTTACCTAATACAAAACTAGTTGCTCCAATCCAGCAAAGAAGGGTTTTAAAGTGAAGCATCTTCCTCAAATAAACACCATATATATATATATATTCTCATATACACACACTCTCTCTCTTCTCTCAACAAAATCGGTAAAATAAGGCTGACTTATAAATACTAACCTGCAACAACACTATCATATTTTTTCTTAAAGTCAGCAGTTAGTAGAGCTGTGTCTCCAGCTGCAGTCGTGGCCAATTGTACTCCTCCACTTTCGCCAGCAGTTTGCATGTCAGCCATTTCCAGAGTAGTTGATGTGGGTGTTTGAGGATTAGCTGATGATGAAGATGATGATGACGATGACGATGATGATGATGATGATGACGATGAGGTGGAGGAGGAAGTGGTGGTGGAGGAGGATGTTGTGGCAGAATGGCCTGAAGATGAAGAAGCTGCTGTGGCAGCATGGCCAGTAGATCCATGGATGTGAGCACACCTATCAGGTGAGAGCATCTTGATGTCATCTGCCGCTGTTACCTGCTTATCGATCATCTCTCTGAAATTAAAGAAATTACAAGGGGTAAGAGAGAAATATCTTAGTTGTAGGATCGTTCAAACAATATCATAATCTTACCAACAGCTGACCCGTGCAGGCCAGTTTATTAGATCAAAAGAACAATATCAACTTCTACATTTGTGTGAAACTAATATTTGAATTAAATAATTGAAATAAATGTGGAAATATTACTCCAACCATTTCTCCACTGAAAATTTCATAAAAGATAAATGGTGGTGGTCATGATTGGCAGTGATGTAGTCAAAACAGTAGCTTATCAACTATTGGTGCGACTATTTCTTGTATTTATAGCCAGTGGTACAGGTTATGTTGTAATTTAATGATTGAAGTGAAAAACGTGGAAAAGAGTTCCAGGGGGAAATAGTTATAAGGAAGAAGGGTTGTGTATAGGGGTGGGGTGATGGAAGCGAGCATAGAAGACAGTAGGAGGTGAGTTGAAATAAAAACAAAGAAGTTTTGAAAACTAATGGTTAACAATCGGTTCCTTATTGAAACAATCAAAACAACATGAAGAAGATATAAACTGCTAACATATCACAACAAATCTAACCAGTAATAATAGGTTTTGTGGGGAATAATTTCTAAATATCAGTTGATCTCCAAAACAAGCTAACTCTAATCCCATTATCATCTTTAACAACAAACTGTCTTGTTTGTAATATGTTTTATCTCAAAATGTTGTCCATTATTTAATGACAGGAAGCACTTACATTATTCTGGCAAACTTTATGCCAGGTCAATGCGGTTGATTTATATATAATAGTCAGGTGGTAAGTGGAGGGGTGTGGTGTCATGCTCTGTAGAAGCTCCACAACTATCTAGATAGTAAAACATTGTCTGAATTGAAAGAAACTTGTTAGAAACATAGATGTAGTTTTGATTATGCAATCTAACATCTGTAGTAAACTGAATTAACCATTGTCTACTACCTCTCTAGTTTTACTCACTGTTTATTGCTGTACAATGTTATCATCATCATCATCATCATCGTTTAACGTCCGCTTTCCATGCTAGCATGGGTTGGACGATTTGACTGAGGACTGGTGAAACCGGATGGCAACACCAGGCTCCAGTCTGATTTGGCAGAGTTTCTACAGCTGGATGCCCTTCCTAACGCCAACCACTCAGAGAGTGTAGTGGGTGCTTTTACGTGTCACCCACACGAAAACGGCCACGCTCGAAATGGTGTCTTTTATGTGCCACCC
>NC_068994.1:900804-937058 GCF_001194135.2 Octopus bimaculoides | reverse complement strand
ATATATATATATATATACATGTATATATACACATAGATATAATTTCATTTATTGTTACATCCATTTTTCCATGTTAGCATGGGTTACACAAATGTTATTGAGACATTGTTTTACAACTGGTGCCCTCCCTGTCACTAACTCTTAAACCCTTTCTCTTTGAAAGCACAAAGTGAATGTATGACATATAAACACGAGAAATACCAACACTATGACCATTCATGACCTTCAAATAAGGGGGCATTAGATGTAAACAAACACACACACAACTATACATGTGCATACAAACATGCATGCGTGCACACACACACAATATACCTTTTTTAATGACAAGTGGAAACACCATCCTAAGTGTCTGCTGATATGACTTCTACTACAACAATATCACTGCTATACCACCACCACTACTACTACTACTACTACTACTACTACTACTACAGCTGTAGGATGAGACCAAGGTTATATGCCACTTATATTGAAAATGTTACACTAATACAACACTATGGACAAGGAGTCAAACAAAGCCAAAATTAGAAAGAGAGGGGAGGGGGGGAGATTATTTTCTATAAATAATCTGATGCCAGGCCTTCCTGATATTACATGGCAGAAGTCTCTAGAAAAAGAAAAAAAACTAATGAGTAAAGTAAATGTAGTAAATTGTAAGCTTGGATGTTTGACTCTTGCCCTACCAAATACTTGATTACTTCCCTTCATACACATATCAATTGTTTATACGTAGTTAATATATACACTCTGTTACAACACTTTATAATATACTGCAGCAGTGAATTTTTGTGTATTTATACGACAGTATTTTGCAGTAATTTAGAGCATATTGAAATACGTCAACTTTGCCATATCAATTGCCCTTTTTTCTGTATTTACCCTCTGTTGATCCTAAATCCTTATTATGTAATGCCAACGTCTCAATATCTATCAATTCCCCAGTATTACAACTCAACACAATCTTATCAAAATTTATAAAAGTCAACTTGTACACATCTCAAGCAGTAAAAATATCCAAATTTTCCTGATGATTTTTTTTTTTTAAGGAATGGGGGTCATTTTAGTATTTTAATGGCTTTTTACCAATGGGTTTAAATCTTTTAGTCACAGAGATGGTCTGAAAGGACATACATGTGTATACTGTTGTCAGAAGAATATTCAATTATCCAAAACCCTTCTAAACAAGTAAAAAATGTTTCCAGAAGTGGTAAATGGTGGAGCATCAAAATGAAGTTTTAGCAGTTTCAGCTTGAATCATTTGGATGGCCATCAATAATGGATGTTGAAAGTCAACAAAGGATGACAGGATAAGGAAGGTAGAGATGAGGCCAGAAATAACAAGAAGTCTTTTAGAGATGTGTGTTGCAGCAAGGAGGTGACCAATGATAACAATAGATCTAACAACACTAACATTATGCACACACACACACACACACACACACACACACACACATATATATATATGTTTGTAGTGTGACTTGAATATTGTGTATATGTAGTGCAAATTTATACACATGTTTATAGTGAGTATGACTTGAAGTACATTTAGTAGTGGGGCCTCCATTTGGGAGTTTCAGGGTCTTTGAGGGAGGATGAAGAACCAGCTCTTAGCTATTATTGTCACCGGGTCAGTTGTGACCTGGTCTAGTAGAACTCATTCAACTCTCAACTATGGCTTAATTAGCATGTCACTCACAGACCCTACCAATGGACCCATGGCCAATGAGGTCCTTCAGCTCTTTAACAGGTCATCTAAGAGAAGGTGACTCCATACAAATCCTGCATCCTGATAACTACTGGGCTCATGGCATGTGTTACACCAGATCAATACAAGTCTGGAAGACAGGAGAGTGGGATTGGGCTCTGCACAAACCATGCCCACCATGATAGTAGTCATCATACAAGATGTACAGCAAACCAAAACACTAGCACCAACACCATCTGCTTTCTTTGTAAGTCCAGTGGTGATAGGGGAAAGATGTAATGGGGACAAGTAGAAAATACTACTGGAAGCTTCAGCTTTGACCTTGCACAAAGACAACAATAGGGAAATTGAAATTGTTTATAGTCCTACACTGTGCAGTTGTGCCTTGATGAACCCTCATCTGTCAGAACAGTGAGAGAGAGAGTCCATCATGTAGTGTGTATGTGTCTATGTACGTGGTGGATTATGCTTCCACAATTAACCACTGTCTGGTAAGCCTCCACTATTACTGTGCACTTCATCAACAACAATCAAAGAATGATGTCAAATAGTTAACAAGAAAAATTATACAAAAACAAGTCTGTTTAATTCTGTCAAATTATTGGAATGTTTCCAGAAAGGTATCTCAAATGTGCTTTGTGTGTGTGTGTGTGAGGGAGGGAGGGAGAGAGAGAGAGAGAAGGGTGGAGCAAGGTCAGAAGCATCATTATTAATTTCAGAAGATTATTGCAACATGTGTCTGTGTCCATGTATACACATACACACACACACACACATGTACGCATGTGTGTGTATGTGTGTATATGTATATATACCATCATCATTATTTAATGTCTGCTGGCATGGGTTGGACATGCATGTGTGTATTATAAATATATACACACACACACACACACACACACATACAAATATATAGAGAGACATCATCATCATCATTTAGTGTCCACTGTCCATGCTGGCATGGGTTGGACTGTTTGACCAGGGCTGGCATGCTGGAAGGCTGCACCAGACTCCAGTCTGATTTGACATGGTTTCTATGGCTGGATGCCCTTCCTAACACCAATGATGCAAATAAACACCTGAAACTCCTTGGGTTTGATACACAGAGTACATATGCATGTATCAAACCCAAGCAGTTTGATCTATCTATTTGCATCATTGTCTCTCCCTATCTGCTCATTTGGGTTCCCCTTAGAGCCAATCTACACCCCATTGACTTGGTCCTCGGTAAGGATTTCAGAGTGTAAGAACAAATCTTTTGATCACTACTGTCTTCTATCTATATCTAAATAGATAGATAGATTCTCTCAATCTTATCCGTTAACTTTACAAATATATATTGGGTTGTCCGGAAAGTTTGTGCCAATTTATAGTAGCTTACCTTTCGACTTATTTTAGAACATGGTTGAGTGCATAAAATAGGATTTAACTTCGCTTCCATTTAGAGCACAGTTTAAGCTATCTTTTCGTGGAAGAAGGTTTATGTTCCTATAACCTGTGTTAATTCTGTAACCCTTTAAAATGGAAGATAAGCAAATTCATTTTCGGCATTTGATGTTTTTCTTTTTCCATAAAGGGAAAAATGCCTCACAAGCAATCAAAGAAATATTTGCAGTTTACGGTGACGTTTCTTTATCTGAAAGAACTCTACAGAAGTGGTTTGCAAGGTTCCGAGCTGGAGATTGCAGCCTTATTGATAAAGAGCGATCAGGTAGACCATCCACTACAGATGATGACCAAATCAAGTCATTAATTGAGAATAACCCACATTGCACAACCCGAGAATTGGCAGAAAGCCTCAACCTATCAAAATCCGTCGTTCATGAGCACCTGGTAAAGCTTGGGTACACAAATCGCTACGATGTTTGGGTACCACATGAGTTGAGTGCGAAGAACCTTTTGGATCACATTTCCATCTGTGATTCGCTTTATAAACGGAATGAAAACGCGCCTTTTTTAAAAGCAAATTGTGACAGGTGATGAGAAATGGATTATCTACCGAAATATTCAGAGAAAGCGATCCTCAAGTAAGTGACATGAGCCACCCTTAACCACCCCAAAAGCGGGTTTTCACCCTAAAAAAGTCTTGCTTTGTGTATGGTGGGATTAGAAAGGAATTCTGTACTATGAGCTTCTCCCAAGTAACCAGACAATTAATTCTGAGAAATACTGCACACAACTGGACGAGTTAAAAGCAGCAATTCAAGAGAAATGTCCAGAATTGGCCAACAAGAAGGGTGTTGTTTTCCAATGTAATAATGCAAGACCGCATGTTTCTGTGGTAACCAGACAAAAATTGCTGCAGCTCGACTGGGATGTGTTACCCCACCCTCCATATTCACCAGACATTGCTCCTTTGGATTTCCACTTATTCAAGTCTCAGCAGAATAGTCTTAATGGTAAAAATTTCAATTCCTTGGATGATGTAAAAAGATACCTTGATGAATTCTTTGCCATGAAACCACCTCAATTCTGGGAAGAGGGTATTTTCAAATTAAAGGAAAGATGGAGACGCATTGTGCAACAAAATGGTTCATATTTGGTTGATTAAAAATGTAATGGTAAGTATTTATTGACCTTTTTCTTTCTTTGAAAAATCGGCACAAACTTTCTGAACAACCCAATATATATATATATATATATATATATATATATATATATATATATATATATATATATATATATATATATGCACACACACATATATACACACATGGCATGGCTGTGTAGTAAGATGCTTGGTTCTCAACCACATGATTCTGGGTTCAGTCCCACTGCATGGTCTTCTGTGATTCAGGTAATTACAGCATCAGAAGAGATGCAAAAGTGGCATGAACAAGAAATTCATCCCTTACAACATATATGTCAATAAAGAGGGTGGAGAACTATTACCTCTCTCCACCTTCCCCCACCAAACAATATTCTGATTGACCATGCTTCCAACCATGCCACTTGTATTCATTTTCGCCTAACTTGACAGATTGCACAAACACCTCTTCAACACCATCTTCTCTCTCTCTTCCCAAATCGGGTAACCATGTATCTGCCCTACAGTAAGACACTTGTTCCTGTCCCTCCATCACCTCTCATCACTTGGTTGAAAGCCACCGCCCTCAATACCACTCCACCCACTCCAGTTGAGAGAATCTTGTCTTGCAGGTTACCTGCTCACGGCACTAATGCACAGAGTATACTGGGTACTGCATAAAAAGCACCCAGCATATTACTGTAAAGTGGTTGATATTAAGAAGGGCATCGAGCCGTAGAGATCATGCTGAACCAGATAACATAGATTGGGGCAGTTTTCTGGATTGCCAGTTCTTCTCAAACCATCCAAACATGACATCATGGAAAACAGATATAAAATGATGATGAGGAGGAGGAGGATAATGATGATAAATACACATGCACACGCACACACACACACACACATATGTATACCTTTTATTTCCTATTTGTTTCAGTCATTGGACAGCAGCCATGTTGGGGCACTACCTTGAAGGGTCTTAGTCAGACAAATTGACCCCAGTACTTCATTTTAAGCTTGGTACTTATTCTATAGATCTCTTTTGCCCAACTGCAAAGGTACAGAGACATAAACAAACCAGTACTGGCTGTCAAGGGGTGGGTGGGTGAACTAACACAAACAGAAAGGCAGGCACACACATATACGTATATTTACATTATATACAAAGAAATGATGTTTTATATACATACATACATACAGTAGTACCTCGGTTTACGAATGCTTCTGATCACAAATAAATCATGCTTTATATATATATATATATATATAAATATATAAAAATAAAGCACGATTTATTTGTGATCTGAGGTGTTTGTAAACCAAGGTACTACTGTATACACACACACACATTACAAATACATTTTCATTAAAACTAAAGCTGTGAGTTTGTCTCATGGTTTAAGTTTTATGGTGTGTAAAATTGGAGTGACCTTCTAGAGACATGCTTCCACAAAGCTAAGGCGGCCTCACTCTCGGTGCTCTTCCATCATGCCAGGCACCAACCTGTGCTATTGTAATCGTCACCATCAATAGAGAAAACAAGAAGACAGTATTTTCAAAAAAACAGGCATTTTCCATGTAGAATTTAAGTGAACTGCCTGAAAACACACCACCAGTGTAGTGAATGGTTGGGGGGTGGGGGTCTGCAATATCTGTGGCTATGTAAGTTGATCAAGAGTTGGGCTCATTAGTTATGAGCAGAGCCACAAGTGCCAAGTGTAATTTTGTCTGAGTGCCCAATGCTCTTAATGGTCAGTGATGGTCTTCTTCAATCACAAGTGGACAGCCATCATATCTAATATCTATATATGTGTGTATTTGCATGCAAGACTACTACTGTTATGTTCAGAGTTCCCCATAGATCCTCATAATCCGGTCTGCATTCTGTAGTGTTGTTAAGTAATTACTATACTGAGTGGTGTAATTAGTTGTGAAATAGAGAGGAAATGTAAGAGATATTAACACTAGAACTAATGACAGTCGTTCCCTGTAACTTAAGGCAAGAAAGTGTTCCCTGATAATCTGCTCTACTTAAGAAGCCAAATGCACTTCAGACAGCTGATGCATAGGGACTAATAATATGAACTTGTGTTTATCTTAATTTCTCATACACACACACACACACACACACACGTATATATGTATTTATATCTCATCTTCCTAACCCCTATCCCTTCATTACTCTTCTAACTACAGCCACTACTTCAGCTGCTCTAATTACAATGATTATACAAGATTAAGGATGCACACATTTCATCATCTTCAACAGTTTTGTGCCATCAGTTTCCCCTCTCCTTGGATCCACCTTCCCATATCATCCCATACCACTACTGAACTCAACGTAGCCCTTTGACTTTTACTATCTTGTCTCGCCATCCGACACATAGAAGCATGCAAGACACACATTAGATGATCTTGATGACGGTTATGATGATGATGATGATGATGTCAATAAAGTTTGGTAGTTTGTGAGCTGATTCCTAGGAAGGTGTGTGTGTGTGTTAAGAAAGGCTGGTGGTTAGCGAGTTGAGGTTATGAAAAGGAAGTAGGAGAGAACCAAGATTGTGTCAAGGTTATTAAGGATTTCTGTAAGGGACAGCTTCCAAAGCTGAAAGGTACAATGTGTAGAATAGAGCTGGAAGTCAATAATAAAACCAATGGCTTTTGGTGGAGGTGATGGGGATAGTAATGATGAAAGCATTCTAATGAGACGGGGAAGAAGCAAAAAAAAAATACACTCTGGTATCAAAAACATTGCTTGATGTGTACAATGCAGATGGTAGACCAAGAAAGGCTTCAGAAGAGCTCAGATCACATATTAAAAGTAATAGACAATCAAGATACACAAACAGAATGTGTGTGGGAGACGTGTTCAACCAATGTCAAAATGATGATAACAATAACGATTATAAAGGTGATGATGATGACCGTTTTCTATGAGAAATTCAAAGACCATTTGAGAGTGATGATCCAGTCATCTAACCAATATCTAACACCGAAGTAAAAGAAAAAAAAAGGCATTTAAAAGCTGTAAATGATGGCTATAGTATTGATTAGTAGGAGTGATTTTAGCAAGAACAATGTTGATTTAGTACCCTAGATTAATACTGTGTGGTAGATGTTAGTTTTGAAAAGGTGTTTCAAGATACAAGTAAACTCAGTGAAGAGTCTATTCTGATTTAGATTGGATCCAACAGGGGGGGGGGGAGAAAAACAAAATCAAAGGGCGATCCAGTAATGACACTGACATAAGGTTATTAACATACTCTATGGAAAGACATGTCGGGCAAATAGTGATGTAAGTACAATCGAATGTGAAGGCTTTGCGAAAGATTATTTAGAGATCAAAGTGGCCCAAACAATGAGAAAACCTTTATAACTTTGCAAATAATTCAAATAATTCAATCCAAATATATTTGATAAAATAAAAGTTTAAACATGAAATGTAAAACATTAATAAAACGACAATAACCCAGTGCTGTGTGTGTGTATGTGCGTGCGCACGCATGCATGTGCATGAAAGAGAGAGCGCTAAGAAGGTGTTTCTTAAAGAAAAGCTAACACACACACACACGTACAAAGAGAATAGAGATTTAGTAGTGCCTAGAAATATGGTTGCTGTTTGTGGTGTCGGTAATGGTGATATGGAATCAAGTTGAGACTGGCAGATTTCGATAAACTGAAATGCCAGACACTGAACAAACAACTGAGATGGAAAAATTTTCTTTAGCCTCAAAATATTTGAAGAAAATAGTTTTGCAGAGAGATTTTTCTGTATAATAGAAGTAGAACTGTTCAAATTTGGTCAGGAACTGAGATGGTTTGGAGATCAAGGTTTGGATATTTTATGAGAGTGTAGACACAAAATCTGATTACAATGAAAGCTAGCAACAGCTCAATGGTTTTACATGTGTAGCATAATTTTCTAAGTATATTAGGTGATTAAATTAGTGTTTATATGTGTCGTAATCCTCAAAACCGACTATATAGTTTGTAATACTGAGATTTACGGAGGGGCTGCAGCCAAGGTAGGTAACCCATCTAGAAAAATAATAACTGATAGGTGGCGCTGAGTGAAGTCTTTACTCTACTACAGACAGCCTGTCTATTGCTGTATCCAGTCTTACTGTAAAATACTTGGTAAAAGTAAGGATAACCAATTAAAAATGAGGGAGAGGAGGAGGAGGTGGTACCATGCAGAACAAACCTCATTAACATATTGCAAACTTTACATATAATAAACAACTAATAATGTCGAGCAAGTCAATAAAGAGTCCTTCTCTCCCCCCCACACACACATTCATACAAACTTTCTAAAGCTGTGATCTATGACAATAAGCTTTCAAACCCTTCACTTTCACCATACACTGTAGAAAGTGAGCCTTAACAACTTAGTGTTGAGTAAATATTGACCATTGCATTCTGAAAGTCACAAATGTGAAATTTAAATAATAAGAGAATGGAATAAATACACACAACTGTAAAATATTCCTTAAATTGGCATGTAGATAATAATAACTTGAATATTTGTTAATACTGGTTTAAATATTGTTATGATTTCATATTAGTAATAATCTATGCTAAAATAATCCAGTCTTTAATCTCATTTTAAACCAGTTTAAATGTTCCTCCTGTTAAATATCATCAAAGCTCATTGTTTACAAGTATATTCCTGTTACCACTTGTTAATGGAGATGTAAGACAGACAGATGCAGGAACATCAAACGAAATGAGAGAAATTACTCATAAATATTAGATGGGTTGCTTTATATATATATTTCGCCATGATAGATCGCTAGTCACTACATATTCTTTTTTTCTCTCCGGGTTTAAGTCAATTAAATCGACCAATATGCAACTGGTACTTATTTTATCAGCCCCAAAATGATGAAAGGCAAAGTCGATCGCAGCGGAATTTGAACTCAGAATGCAAAAACAGATGCAAAATCACTAAGCATTTTGACCACCATGCTAACAATTGCCGCCATATTGCTTCATATATATTAAAGAATGTTTTTTGTCTAAATTCGGATCACCTGAATGGTCTTTTTTGTCTAGAAAAACAAAAACGTGAAAATATAATTTCTCAAGAGGATAAAAATCAAGAGGCCCTTTTTAGTTGGATGATTCAACAAGATTGTTAGAGATACAAGATTTGTTAACAAATAAACTTAGATTTTTGTTTGAAACTGATCAGAAGGTTTCAAAATCATTTTCAATAATGTGTTGAAATGTTTACAACATTGTATAAGAGCATTTGTTGCATATTTTAGTGTGACTTTGCTAACCGAGGGTAAGTTCACAATGTCATGTTAAATGAACAATGGACTAGGGTCCTTCACTAAAATTAAACAGAAGTTTTTTCCTTATAAAATAGTGAAGATTTTAAGCAGGGGATATTTCGACCTTTGAGAATGATGAAGATTATGTAAGCTACATGTTAAGCAGAGATTTTAGAAGTTAACTAATTATTTTGATGATCAAAAACTGCTGAAGAAGAAGAAAGGATATATTAAACAGGCAACAGACACTTGATAAAATGGCATCCTGGGTAGAAAAACTTTCATTGGTCCATCAAAAAAAACGGCTTCAAAAACTGCGCAATTCCAACAGAGACTAAAATCATACAAAAATGGAATTTGTTTTTGATAAATCTAGACAAAAGCATGAAATTTGACTTACGATTTCTACAAATGTGAAATGTTTCCAGAAACCCATCAAAGAAATAAGACAACCATTGCAACAAATATTGTCATTATCACTGCATACAGATGCTTCTAATAATTTTGCTAAAGAAATAATCTGCTGCGAAAGACAGCGGCGATGACTTGTGTTAAAATATCATCGAATGATTAAATATCAGAAGACATTTTACATCTATTGTAGTGTTGTACCTTCATTAACAGATATATGAACCACTTCTCTTAACTCTCATACCATAAAACTCATCCACATAAATTAACAACTTGTCGCTGCATTTTACAAGTGGATTCGAAGGAGATTTTTGAAGATTCAAATTTAAATGTACACCTTTTCTTTTTCGAAAATGTACTTCTTCTCTCGAGTAAATTAGTTGATAGAACCAGAAAGAGGACATATCATGAAATCACTCTAAAACAAAACACAACTGCATTTTATTTCGGTTTCAGGCCACCAACACTACAACTGCACATCTCGAGACTGTACTGTGTGCAAACCACAATAAAAACTGTTTCCAATTTAAAAAAAAAAAATTAGAGTAACAACTTGCTGTAACAAATAGCCTGGCTGTAAATAAGAAGACTGCAAAATATGGTGTTAGCTGTTGCCAAAATGTGGTGAGTGCAGTTGCAAATTCCCCCCACACTTTTACACATGCAGTAGATATCAATTGTCATGACCAAGCAGTCAGTTGCACATAGATTGCATAGTGTCTGCCAATGCACACAACCTCATGCAGACCCAGAGAAAACAAAGAGAACAGGCTGAAAATATTAAAGTAAAAATAGTTTAACGAAAGAAAAACTATTGAAGATTGATATGAGGTGAGTAAAATCAAATGAGAATCTATTGATTGTATTGGTTGACTGAAACTATGTCGAGTTTTCTACTCAAATAAAAGAAAAATATAACTTACCTAAAGTGTTTGACTTGATTATAAACGATATTATAATAATAGACTGATATAAAACTAATATCTACAATAAATTTACCAATCTTTAAGTTTCACATCAAATTTTTCGAGAATTTCTGACAAAGCTTACAAGGCTGAGAAGGGACATGCGCACAATGCACACACTGCACCCTGGATGTTTCAGAGAAATATAGCAGTAGGCTTAATAAATTGCATCTACCACTGAACCTTCATTAGAAACAGTTTTCATTGAATTAGTGAAGATTTTTTTAATCATTAAAAATACATAATTGTAAAACTTTTAAGAAAACGCAAATTATTACAAGAAACTTTGGCTTATATATTTCACATTATTGTCATTAAATATCAGTTATCTTAAGTCAAATTTTACATGGAAGATGTCTTCATAAAAGTTGAGTTCTAACCATTTTGAGTGAACATTTGAGAGTCAATCGAGTTAACTGATGAATTATTGTAAAGAAAACACTTACTTGTGCATTGATACACTGTTTACAGGAAACCCCCAACAACAATATCGGATGTTGAGAACCAGTAAATTGCTAATAGCACAAGAAAAATGGAAGCAAGAGGAAAACTTTCTTGGACAGTTAATTCATATAACGTTATTGAAAAAAAAAGTTATTGGTTAAGATCTGCGAAAAGAAGTCCAGGTGCAATATGGATCAAATGACAAATACATTTCACCTATTTGAAGGCATTTTCGCAAAATGTAAAACAATGTTGTTTTGGTTTAGATTTTGAGAATTGAACTCTTGGGGTTTTTTTTAAAAATCATAATGATCAGGAAGAGAGAAAGGACGAGGAGGGGGAAAAAGACAGCTGTGTTAGATTAAACAAGAATAAGTTTGTATTTAGAGGATAAAGTCAGTTTGAAAAATAAATGAACTTGAATTCCAAGTAAAACTATAAGAAGTTTGGTGATGTGACTTAACAGAAACAAAACCAACGTTGAGGACTTGCGTTACAACCAAAATTCTCTGACCGAACCAACTAAATAAAATCAAGAAATAACAACACAAATTCTCTAACCTTTTGTCTAGAAAAAGTACAGACTATAAATAGAAGGTACAACAGAGTTGAGAATGGAATAATAATAATAATAATTTGGAGCAGTTAAGAAATATTGAGGACAAAACAAAACTAAATGTTAAAAGATGAAAGAAATATTGAGTTTGTTACAAAATAAAACAATGTTTACTGCGAGTAAAGAGAGTGGAAACAAGTATTGAGTACAAGGAAGTAAGGTATGTTTTCAATGGAAAGTTGAGAAAGCTTCCAACCAAATTAAAGAAACTAATGTGACAAACAGAAAATATTGTGGGGGACCCCCTCCGACACTGAAGAGTTTGACATGGAACTGTTTCACAGACATAAATAAACATGTTCCTATGTACACACACATGTCTGGCATGCACCTATACAAAGACACAGATGCATACAGACACTCACACACAACACACACTCATATATATACACATACACACATTCTGTATGTGTATGTATATATACATTCACGCACATATGCATAAATGTTTGTCTGTACACACACACACACACACACATATATTAATATATGTATGTTTACATGCATATGATGTGTGTATGTGCACACACATGAGTAGAAAGCATATAAACCAATGCAAACATGTAGTGAGAGTCACTAAATAAAAAGAGAAGAAACCTAAAAAGTATTATATCTACTACCAACTCACCCTTACATACATTATATAATGTTGGTGGTTTAGTTTGTTAGATGCATATAGCTTTGGTAGACGTAGTCTCAGTGAGGAATGGGAAAAGTTGGACAGCCAGCACAAGTTTGAGGGGAAAGGAGTAAAGAGAAAAGTGGACTTCAACCGGTCGAGTTTGCCAAAGTAAACTGTTCAAGCAAGAAGCAGATATGTAAGATGGCGTCGTAGCTGCAGCTGAGGTATCGGTTACAAACTGCACAGACACAGACAGACGGCTGCACAACAATGCAGCAGCAGCTACAGCAATGACAGAATTAGTAAGAGTTGCAGCAGCAGCAGCAACAACAACAAGAGCGGTCAGAGGAAAGAGAAAGATAGCAGCAGACAGAGAGCTCTATTTAAAATCAAGACAGCATGCACACCTGACAAACTAACACAACAAGCCAGTTGATATTATTTGAAACTGCTACAAAACAATTCAAATTTTCTACTAAAAATTTAACTCTACAATATGTTGCAAGGAAAACAACTTTATTTGTTTCTCGAAAGCCTAAAGAAAGTTGAAGTAACTACTTTAACAGGGAAAGAAAGAAAATCGAGCCATTTCAATAAACAGTTTAAAATGCACATCTAAATATAGCCACCATTTATATTTGTGATAGTTGAAGAGCCTACCTGCAGTTAGATACCCAACCCAGTCCAAGAGGATTTTATTGTCAGCAGGCTTTCTACTCATCACAGGACCGATGACCTCTAAATTCTAGAACCTTATTATTCCTTTTTGCATTCTCATACTGCACCATAGTCCTCACTATCAATAGACATGCGCAGAACATTTACATTTATTAAATGCACAGGACAGCATTCTAGCTGGAAAACCTCTGTGCTGTGACTGCATAGTTGCACATGTTAGATACCAAGCAAGTCTCTTCACATGCATACATGCTCAAGTTACTACTACTTACACTCATGCGCATGAACAGAAAACGCCATCTTCCTGATTTATTTGCTTGCACATCTAGAATCCCATTAATATCTAAAACTTTGCAGCTGCAGTTTCAAATTTAAAAGATGGGAAGGTAACCCGAATTAAACCACATTTGATCCAGAAAAGCCCTTTTGAAAGACTGTCGTTAACTACTGTAAGAAACAATCTATTAAATGTTTGGCGACACCATGTTCAAAACTGTTGTCTTCCATATATACACAGATGAAGTAATTGCAACCAGGAAGCGAGAAAAAAAACTTCATAAATATTTTTCAAACACCAAAGTAAAATAGGAACTAAAATTTAGATCTAAACATGACTTTTCCTCCTCTTTTATTGTGGCTGGGGATATATAAAAGTCAGACTTCCTGAGGGTCGCAGTGGGTTTCGGGTTCATAACTATGATTAAATTCTATAAAGTAGATATATTTTACTAATAGCTGTGACTAGGAAAACTTGTAAAATAACTATATTACTAGAAATTGTTCACCAACAGACTCTATGACAAAATTTCAGATAGAAGTTTAACATAATTGCATTCATTCTGTTTTTTCTCGCCTTATGATACAAATACCTAAAGTGCCCAGGAGGTAAACTATAGAAGGACTTAAAAAGATATATATTTGTGTATATACATATGTGTATATATATAGATATAGGGGCATATACATATATAGTTACTTATATACTTGTGTTGATGTGTTAATATAGTAATTTTGTGTATGTATGCGCATGTGTACACATGTAAAAATGTGTATATGCGTGTGTGTACGCATGTATATGTCATTGATAAATTAACACTGCTTGCTTGTCGGGTAGATGATGTGGAAGGGAAACGTTGTGAAGAGATTGCAATAAAATCTCAAATAGAATTTTAAACTATTGTTATTATTGAGAAGAAACAAGTTGATTAATTAATTGAACACAAACTAAATAATGAAGCCAAATAATATTATATAATTAGTGAACGCTATCAAAACAGTAGAAATATATAATATTTGAAATTTGTGTATGAAGTCAAATTGATATACAGGAAATTGAATTCTGTGTGAGATTGCCATTGAATTGTGGGAATTCATTAAAGAGGAGCTGTTTAAAAAATAAACTTTTAAAGATGAGCGGCAGGGAAGGAGACAATATTTCCATTTCGAGAACTTCTGAACATACAAGACAAAAATACACTGTAACAAGAAATATAATAGTCACCAGAATCATGAGTATTCTGATAAAATTTGCAAAGTGAATCTTGGCAAAGTCTCCAAAGCACAGTGGACAGAGAATTCTGGGTAAAAATTTCTATCATATAGCCATCTTAATAAGCGAACATTTTGTAAATAACTACTTGCATTTGGTCAACATTAAAAAATCAGTTGTAGCAGTTTCATTTGGAGACAAAAATCAACTAAAATCAAAATTTTACACATACAAGTTGGGCAGTTCAGCAATAAATGTCTATATATTTGTAGCCATGAGAGAAGTGTATATGTGTTAATGATGATAAATTTAGGTCTGTATGTGTGAGGATGCATTCTGTTTGAATGTACAAATGCTCCCCCCAAAAAAGACAAAATACACATAGCAGGTGTTACTAATTTTTTCAAAGCTAAACCTTTTTCAAGATCTACACTGAAATTTTTATTCCTTGCAGGTTAAGTCGACTTGAAGGACATAAGTGAAACAGGAAACTCAGAGTAGTGCTTTACTTTCATAGACAGGTGTGTGAGTACTCAATGAGAGTAGTCTTTATTTTTGATTAACAGACGCTGATGATCCACTGCAACACTACATGTCATCATTGAGGTAACACTGCTTTGCTGTCCAAAGGATTACAACTTGTGAGAAGCTGAACAGCGACACAGTAATGTATCAGCATCTTCCACATTATATACACGTGTGTGTGTATACATCATCATTGTTTAACGTCCGTTTTCCATGCTAGAATGGGTTGGACGGTTCGACTGGGGTCTGGGAAGTCAGGAGGCTGCACCAGGCTCCAGTCTGATCTGGCAGTGTTTCTACAGCTGGATGCCCTTCCTAACGCCAACCACCCCATGAGTGTAGTGGGTGCTTTTTACGTGCCACCAGCACGGAAGCTAGTACATATATATACACATACACACATATATATACGTATGATGTATGTGTTGGTATACACACATACATATATGAATATATGCATTCATATATAATTTAATTAATAATTGAATGACAACAGGAGTTACATAATCACCTTCTTTAACTTACAAAATGTTTTGGTCCTAAGGAAATGTGTACCCAGAGTTGAGTGCAGGTGCAACATCTTATAGATGTCTTTTTAAGGTTGATAAAGAAAGTACTCATGGGGAAAGAAAGGGTTAGAAAGCAAGCCACAACTAAATGATCAAATAAACAGTGTGAACACTAAGGCATTACTTCAATGAGAATGTTTAGGATAGATGTGATGCAGGTTCAAAAATTTGTTTAAAACTGTTGGAATAAATGATTAGAAAACAAGATATTTTAAATATATTTGAAAAATGTAAGAAAACTAATGAGAAAGATCAATGACAAGTGATTAACTAAAGCAATCGATTTACTTCAGCAATGTTGAAAATGCTGTGACGAGTTGACAGACTTGTTAGAATCTGCATCAAATCCCAACCAACCACCACCCTTAATAAAGGAAGGGCAATGTCACAACAGTTGCAAATATACAACAATAAAAAATTTTAAAAACCAAGCTGGAAGGCTTTGGTCTAACCAAGGTTAATTTGGGGCTCTACTTATAGTCTATAAGTGGCAATAGGTACTTTACAGTGTAATAATAGTGTGGGGTACATTAAGGTGTAGTAGTATGGGGTACCATAAATCATATTCAAGGATATGGTTAGGGTGGTGGTATAGGATACAACTCATTTCCCACTGAACTCTGACATTCTACTCTCTGCACGTTTCATAATCTCAAATATAAAGCATTCTCAGATAGCAGACACAACAGGACATTAGTACAGTGTTGCCTTCTGTGATGGACAATACAGGACATAACTGCAGCAGCATCATCGACTCAGTCAAGAAACAACAAGACAGAAAAGAAAAAAAACAATGGAAGAGATGGAGTTGAAAGACTTGATCATGTTGGTGATTGTTATAAAGTCAGGGGGAATCCATTAGTGGCTGCAGCAATATTATTGTACATTTGATGAAACAACAGATGAAACAGAAACACAGTTTTTCCTCTTAAAAAGGCAATTTTGTGTCTACTTTGCAATGAGAGAATAGTTTTAGATGGGTTTCATACTATTTGGGGGTTAGTAGATTGTTAACTCCAGATTAACTGCAACCGTGCGGACCTACAATTAAAGACATTCTAGCTATGACTTCCCTGTCTTTTCTATATTATCTGACACATCCTTTATTTTAGATGGTATAGTGTGATTCCACAACTAGATCTAGCAGGCTGAGTGACCCTGTAGAATCTTTTACATATGCAGCACAGCATGTAACAAAGACAGGGGTGAAAACTGTTGATTTTAATGTATATAGAATCCACAGGTAAGCAGATTTCTGTTTAAAAGGGAGGTGCTTAACTATCTTGTAGTAGTAGTGGGTGCATGCATGCACACACGCATATACAGGGTGCAGTCAATAAATTGTCATCTAAATTACGCAAAAATGGAAATAATTCTGACATCTCATTTTAACAGATACATTTACCAAAATTAAATGAAAATATTTTGAAATATTAAAGAGTAAATTTATTCAATAAAATCGCCATTGACTTCAACCAAGGCCTCCAAATGACTTTGGAATCTCCTGCAACTCTTCTGGATGGTCTCCTTGTTTAAGTTGGTGAATGCTGCCATAATCCTTGCCTTCAGTTCATCTGTGGTCTTACAAGGAGTTTTGTCTGTCGCTCGCTCAACTGTGTCCCACAAATAATAATCAGGGGGTTGTAGTGTAGGGAGTGAGGTGACCAGATTTTAGGGGTGATGTGGTCACTGAGTCCTGTTGCAAGACATAGGATCTTCCAGCAACCACTCTCTTGACCCAGGGCAGCTCCGTGTTGAGTCTGAGTCTGTGTGGGAAGATAAATGAAGGCACAACATCCCCATCACTAGTGATCACTCCAAACACCATGATGTTGAATGGGTGTTTGATTTTTATCACTCCTGGTACATGTTTTGGGGATACAGAAAACCAATGGTTGCTCTGTATGCTTACCATTTGATCCTGGCAGAAAATTTTCTCGTCTGAGAAAAACCAAAGCATTTTCAGTAGGAGGGGATGCTTGAGTTTCTTCAAAAGCTTCGTAGCACAGTCTTTTCTCTTGTCTTCATGACTGGGGATAAAAATTGGCCCTTTCTCATTTGCTATGAGGAATACCAAATGTGTCCATGCACTACCTGTCTAATAAGAAACTCAGACATTTCCATGTCCCTGGCAATGGACCTGATTGACTTGGAGGGGTCCTTGTCAAACATCACCTGGATATCGTCAATTTCTGCGGATGAGGCAACATGGGTGTCAATAGGAGGTGGTTGAGGGGGAGAAAGAGAGATAATTGGTAGCACAGAAAAGGATGGGATATATACTTCAGCTACTCTCAATAATGCAATAGTTAAGGGAGTGATAGAAGGATGAGGGAGAAGGCTTGACAAGGACAAATTGGTTGAGGAGCTTAGAATCCGAAGAAAGAGTTTTGAGATTTGAGAAAACTCAAGACAACATCCCTGCTGACTAATACAGCATGTAATAGTCATAATAATAATGAGGAGGAGGAGAAGGAGACAGCGGAAGACTAAGACAACAATTATTCTTCCTGTAGTAATTATTGCATTTGGTACAGCACCCAAGATGCTCCCCAAAAGAGGTTGTAAATGAAAGTCACTCTGTTAACCTGCAGGAGAGTACCATCATATACTCTGCAAGAAATCTTAAGAAAGGTTCTTGAAATTTGAGATTTCTTGTCACCAACCATCAAGACAAAATACCTGCCAACTAAATTAGCAACCACTAGCTTAAGCATCATCATCATCATCATAATTCTTTCAAATTTTTGGAGAATGTTATCTAAACTGCTTTCATTAAACTAGATTTTCAAGTAAGTTCTCTTGCATAGTGAGTGCCTCTCAATCCAACAGGATCAGCCTGGTCATTATCCAATGACAGCTGCAAGGATTAGGAGATGGTGGTCTCAGAGTGAACAATGGAATTGTTACGGAATGTTATGGCAGAACAGGATGCACAAAAAAAAAATGGAGTGAAAGAGGGGTAGAGAACATCTAAATCAGAAAAATCTAATCATGAAAAGACTGACTACCTAAGTTTGAGCTGGAAGAGTTCATCATCGAAACAGTAAAAGAAGAACAAGGCTTTGAAAAAGAAATAGCAATGAGGGTGAGTACAATTTTTTACTTTGTGGAAGGAAAGGATAATACAGAAGAAAACAAAACTACAAAGTTTAGATGAGAGGAGAATTAGTAAAAGAATGAGACTGCTTTGAGAGGAAGAATAAGTAAATGATTCAAATAACAGCAGTAAAACCATGTCTGTGAGTATTCGCAGTGATTTGTCTCCATAAAAATATCTATTTTGGCAGTGCAGAGCCACTATCACCACCACTTTACATCTATTTTTGTATGTTGGTATATATATTGGATTGGTCACCAAACATCTTATTCAAAGTTACTGCACTTGAAGCTGAGATGGAAGACCAGGTCTTACTCTCAATATGGTTTCGAAGACTGGAAGCCTTTCCTAATACCTCTTCACAGACTGTACTGGTTGCATTTTATTGTGAGACCAGTATTACACAGGTCCTGCTATGATTCCCAAATTTACCTCCTCTGCTATATACCAACCATTAGTGTAGTGAGTGTATTTTATTATGGCACCGGCACTAGACAGGCTGCCCTGTTCTCAGCAAGACTATAAACTTGATTCAAGGTAAACCTGGTTGGTTGAGTGGAAGAGACAAAGCGTAGTTTGATGAGAGAAACAGACTGACAGAGGTAAAAGAAGAAGTAATGTGAAAAAGAAAGTAGTAGTAGTCGTAGTAGGTACATGCTGGTTGTTGATAAGGAGGAGGCTGACTAGAGAAACAGTATGAATGGTACAGGATAAAGTTGGGAGATAATGTAGTGAGAATGGTAGGTGTCAATGAAGAGCAGAATGGGGAGAAGAGAGTGTGTGTGTGTGTGTGTGGATGAGTAGCAATATAGATGGGTGATGGGAAAAGGTACTAAACCTGGGCAGATCTATGCCATCCCTTATTAGACAGGCATCATGATGGTAGAGTGATAAAGATTAATAGCGGAGGAATTAAATATGTACAGATCAAACAACTTACCTCGTTATATAATTGGTGAGAGAGAGAGAGTAATAGATGGAGAATTAACTGAAATATATTGGGTGGGAAACCCAGGGTAGATATTATGCTGTACAACAGTAATTAAGTTGGAAATATTTATAATATAGTCCACTCCAATTAGTAGGATGAAGGAATAAACACAAACAGTAGAAAGTCTAAGATGGTTAGAGACTTTCAAAGGCTGTGTTTTCTGTTTGACCCCCTAAATAACCAATCATATACTCAAAATAAACTGATCCGATACAGTTCACTGCTATGTCAATCAATTCTAATAATCTAAGCAAGAAATTCAAGTAAATTCAACACAGACTTGACTGGAGCAACATTTAGTTCAAGTGACATACAAGACAGTTAATAACCATCCGAATCTCCCTCAACATATGTCCTACTATCAAAAAAAAAAAGTAAAATTGAGATCTATGTATCTTGCCTGAAAAACAGAAATAATCAAATGGTCATAACTGGAACCTCTTTGATCACAAAGCTGGTGGATCAGGGTCAACATGGGGGTTAAATAATAAAAAAATAATTGTTTTCGAGAGAAATCATTTCAATCAATCCCGGACAAGTGGGTTAACATTTGAATGTGTTCATTTGATGACACAGAAAGACTATATTCATAGAACATCTATGTTATATTGTTGATGCCATCCTCAACAGCAGCAGCAGTGGTTACATTAGACCTGCTTGTTATGTATGGAAAGGCCATGTTAAAAACACATAGCTTTTATCTCCCTATCTATTTATCATCATCAGCATCAGCTCCATTAGACTGGTTAGTTATACAGTCTTTCTACAGAAAGACCATGTGGATAGCATATCCAAATTATAACACTTTTATTTCTCGTCAGCTTCATTAGACCTGCTAGCCATACAAGTGTCAGCAGATCTTCCATTAAATCATACCAGATCACTTCTCCATTAAAAAAAAAAAAAGAAAAAATCTACAAAAGTTTAGCAACAATTTAAGACTTACGTCTGCAGAATAATCTTAGTTTAACATTGATGACTTACACACATGTACACGTACGCATGCATGCACACACACCACTTTGATATTTTAAATAATAATTAAAAATCCAGCCAGCCACTTCAGTGAACTTAGTGATTACATCATTTACTTTCATTGGGAAAGACAGGTAATTTCAATAATTCATATTAGAGACAAGACAAATATTTTTGTTCTTTTATTACAGTGATATGTGTACTGTCAGATAAAATATCTCAACTTTGTTATGAACAAAGCAAACAGTTTCTGTGGAAATATAATGCTGAGACACAAAATGGAAGAATGATGGAATCACTACAAATACAATATCATACTGCCATATATCAAGGAGGCTGTTGTTACAGCTCAATACCCACCTTTTATTTATTATATTTCATAAAACTTACAGCTACTCAACACCACCATCACCACCACTATATTATCGAGTAATAATATTTCAAACTTCCTTTAATGTAATGGTACTTTATTATTTATCTTTCAGTCAAACACCACCTGCTGACTTAGCAGCTCATGCTAATACAACGACAGAAATTATTCATAAATTTCCAATATAACTGGTGGACATTACTACTCAAAATATTTTTTCACAAGTATATGTATGTAGAAAATAAAGATTTTGTTCACCAAACAATTAACAGACATTTCAAACGTTTTAGTCAAATATTATGTTGATTATAACTCTACTTCAAGAATCAGCAGGGTCAGTCACTAGTTAGAAAGCAGTATGGATAAAATGGATACCTTGTGACAGTATCCTACTAAGATGCAAATCAAAATGAAAGGTAATGCAGTAAATAGGATTTGATACCATTCGATTCGATTCACAATAATTGGGTTCTCCACAATCCCTCATTCTGGTTGTAATATTGGTAACTATGGTAATATAACTAGACCCTCCACTACTCACATCCAAGTTACCAATATCTCAGAAATTGTCAAACTAATCTTTCTAGTTGCTCCTTTGAAGGTTTCTTAGGTAGATTACAGCTTCTCCCTATTTTCCAACAATCTCTCTCTGACCAATCTTTCTATCGTTCATTCTTTCCTTCTTCCACAACTCAACTATAAACCCCACTCGATATTTCAAATTTGCTAAAACATTGGTAAACTTGCATCTCTTCCATTTATCATTACTTGCTATGGACTATCTTCAGCTATTTATTATCCACTAGCCAAGTCTACCAAGACGTTCCTTGTTACTTGTTTCCAGGAATATGTCCCAAAACAGAATGGTCAAAGACTGACATTAGCTAATCTTTCAAGAACACCCAGTCGACCCCTGTGTCATGAAAACCCTTGTTGCTTAAACACCACATCAGCCTTGATCACACAGATCTCTGATCAAAAGCAATCCAGCTGGTCCATATCTTTTATTCAGGCATTGTATATCTAAGGCAACATTATCTAATGTGGCTTCACTTAATTTTTTGTCTCTCTAAAAAAGAAAAGGACACGAGTGAGATAGAGAAAGAGAGACAAACAGACAGACAGAAGAATATGGTTTGAGGGAAATATGGCAGCAGTCCCCAATTTGTTTTGACCACCACACTTTGGAGCAAATGTTATTTCAGCACGCTGCATATAGTAGAATTAATCTAAAAACAGATATTTATTTATTTTATCCTATAAACAGAATTTAAGCTAGAAAAAATTAGCTACTTACAACATTGCATAAAGCCTAGAATTTCAGTTTCTATTTCTTGCTTATTTTTAAATAAAATTTTAGTCTTTTCACACTTGTGCTATAGAAATTAGCACAATATTTTTGAAGTCCCCTTTATTGATCTTTATTAATAAGGGTCTGAGGGTTGTTTAATGTAGTATGGTCTCTAGTCATCCAGTTTACATCTACATTGAAAGTGGAGATTACAGTATAAAAAACAAAAAAATCACCTGAAAAACATCAGTAATTCCTCTAAACTTTGATTTGCTTTAGTTGTTTAGTGGAATAGAAGCCTACTAATGGACAATAGCTGTCAGTGCACTCACAACTAAAAATACTATCTCTAATTAAACAACTTTACACTAGTTAGTAGTCTAAAAGTAAACATTAAATGTTCCCTCCCACCCACTGGAGAAATTCATTAAAAAGTGGCAGGGTTTTGCTTGGTAACAAAAACATTAATTAAACAGCATTGAACCGATGAGATATTAAATTATTAAAACATGATCTAAAAGACATGATGAATAGAAATATATAATACAGAATATAGAAGTTTAACTCAATGACAACATTACTCTACATTAAATAACACTAATTGGGAAGAAAAAAAATATCTTTTTCATAGTTACAATACAAAATAAAATGGTTTTGAACTTTCATTCTCAGTTAATTTACATTGAATAGTAAAGAATTATTTTTAACCTTCCACACTAGAAAAGAGTTGGAAATACAATTAGAAGGCAGAATTTAAAAAAAAATACTGTATTATGAGTATATTGGAAGCTGTTTACTCAGTAGCAGAGCTCTTTAGTACATTTGGTAGAACATTCACAAAAGTCAAGGGACATTATCCTAGCAACATTTTAAACACATGACAAGGATAGCGTCCCCTTAATGCAGCAATTCTCCACTAAGAAGAGGTCGTAATCTGCTCTGATGACCAGCATTAACAACAGTGACTAATTAATTAACCACTTCCTACATGTTACACTAGCTACAAATGAACCAATGAGGAATCCTACAAGAAATAGCAGCCAAATCTTCATCCAATCACACCTAACAATCTTTTTTGAAAGAACATAATGAATAATCTGGTCACAGATGTCCTCAATCAGGACTACACGGAGTGACTGGCATCATTGATGGCAGCCAGTTGGAACACTTCTTCATGAAACACTAAGCCTTAAAATACCATACAGTATTTCTTCTGGTTATTTACATTCTGAGGTCGACTTTGCCCTTCATCCTTTTGCGGGCCGATAAAATTAAGTACCAGTTGAAAACTGGGGGGGTCAATGTGATCGACTAGTCCCTCTCCCAAGATTTCAGGCCTTGTGCCTTCAGCAGAATGGATTATCATTATTATTATTATTATTATTATTATTAGGGAGAAGGAGAAGAAGGAGGAGGAGGAGAAGACAGACAGAAAAAATATTTAATATTCTTCAATAAAAAGTGGGAGAATTAGTTCTGTAGGTGATTGAGTTTATTTAAATAGTATAAGATTGGATGATTTGGTGGGATAATTAATTGAGATAATTATTTCAGCAACAACAGTCTTACTAGATGACAACAATATTGTTTAATATCTAAATATCTAGAGGGGACAGACTCACACACACACACATTATATTAGCAATCAACAATGTATTTTAACGTTAATATCTTCTCAGTAACTGTAAACTAGCTAAGTCAGTCCATAGTAAATTGGCCAGACACACATTCCAACTCCTGCTCCTCGTTAATGAATTTAACCCTATAACAATTATGACTGACATCAACAACAGGTTTTTAATCCAGTGGTCGATGGTGGATAGATATTATATGAACAGGAACAAAGCTGAAGTTCTATTTCAATGGCAATAGCAAACATATTTCACATCACATACTAATTATTGGGTTGAGATTTTGACACAAGGCCGTGGGCAAGTGGGTTACATTGACCCCAGCACCCATTTAGTACTTATTTTATCGACCTTAAAAGGATGGAAAACAAAAATCAACCTTGGCAGCATTTTAACTCAGAATGTAAAGACAGATGAAATGCCGCTAAGCATTTTGCCTGATGTGCTAACGAGTCTGCCAGCTCGCCACCTTTAACATACTAATTATTAATCTTAATTAATCAAAGCATAAAACCGTCTTTGAAAGGTTAGGCAGTGACAACTCTATCCAACACCACAAAGAAGATTTAAGGAATCCCCTTACACTTCCCTATTCCACATACTGACAAATAAAAATGATTTCTAACATCTGATACAATAAAAACCGATTTTACGAGTGAGTACAATTAATTAAATCAACCGCCATTACTTAGTTTACAGAACACTATCTTTCTTTCAAAGATTTTTCTAAACTAGTTCTTTGTCGTATACAGACACAAGAGGCTCTTCTCGACTCTCTTGTATTGTTTGGAAGCTATCTATGTCTGACTCAACAATATTTGGACAATTCTCTCACAGTGGTTGGTTAAGGGAATAATGATTCTATTATCTACACACTGTGCATCTCCAAAGACATGGAAATCCTAGCATCCATATGTAGTGAGGAAACCTTAATAGGAAATAGTAGAGGAATTTAGTCCCAGCGAGGTCTTGGTTGAGACAAACTTTTCCAAATCTTCTTTGTGTGTCTCTTAAATTTAGCACTGCCAAACTTTTAAAACAGTTTTAGAATTTGTTTATTCTGTTAAGAAATTCAACTTTTTGAAGAGAAAAAGAAGAATTAATAACAATTTTTATGTAGAAATTCCCCGAGATATGTAATATTATTTAAATGAACACATCAGCACATAAATATAAGCGATATTGAAAGAACCAGATAGGTAGGTGCTGTGTATAAGGTCACTGATGAGACAAAAAGAGTTAAGAAACTGCTAGTTTACTGTTTTCTGGCTCCGGCTTCTCACCCTAACCATATCTTAGAAGAAATGCTGACAATATCAGGCTGAAGTCTATAATTCATAGCACCACTTTTGCTGAACCTCAATGTGACATTCACATATTTTACACAGTGCACAGCAAACCTTATTCTACCTGAGGCCCTAAAATGATTAACCCTAACCCATGGCAAGCCATGCTTCTACAACATAGGACATTACAAAGCAGAAGTTGTATCAAGAGCACCACAACAACACAATACAACGTGTAACCCTTCTCCTCTCTTCTCTCTCATTCTCTGCATAAAACTCACAACACAACAAAACAACTCGGAAACAATATTTAATTTCTCTATTGTGTTCAGTTGCTAACTATAAATCATAACATTGCAAAAGGAACAGACAGAAAGAGCAGTTAGATAAGTCGGAAGAAAGAGACCGGAAAGGTTTAAAACCATCAAATAAGTTTTGTGTAAGGCTGCAAGAATAAATATTGGAGTGAACTCTTCTGATTGCTGAAGGTGGGAATATTGAAATAGTAGTGCTGTTGACAATTCAGTTTTAGTATTGAAGAATACATCCTATGGGAAACAAATGATATAGAATGTCTAGACCAGTCAAATTGATCAGTGATCAATATTAATAATCAATAAGAGGTAGCAGACATACAGCACAAGACTACACGCTTTACAAGGAAAGTAATATTAAAAAGTTAAGATGATGAGGATCAAAACAAAAGGATTTCATTGTAGGAGACATTTTACAGCTGTCCCATGTATATTACTGGTACTGATGTTACTGATATGAATGGCCAAGTCAATAGAGATAACTCTAGAAAACAGTAAAAGGAAGACAAAGTAAGGGGTTGTATTACTCCAGTTAGTCTGCTGGTATGTTTAATTAATAACAGCATCTCTTCAACACAATTAAACAAGTTGGGGAGTTCAGGGAGAGAGGAAAATCATCGACTGAATGACATTTCTTTTAGGGGTCAGTTACATGGAAGAATTCTTTAAGGAATTTTTATGGCAAGTGTGTGAGAGAGAGCTGGTGTCTCCTTGATTTGGCATATGATTGTTGTGAAGAAGCATCACATACAAGTGATGTTGTTCATCTCCAATATTCCATGTCTGGCCAAGAGGAACCATTACCTTACTTGGAAGCGGGTAAGAATTCCCACAGGAAGAACATCTAGCTGCAGAGAATTTGCATTATCAAATTCTGTCTGACCCATGCATGCATGGGAAAGTGGACACTGAGATGATGTAATGATCATGATGGCGAGTGATCTGAGATTTGGCAGCTATTTCTAAGAAATTAAGTGTCAGTAGAGGGGTTCTCTTGTTCCCACAAAATGTAAGATTCAAGTGGCTTACTTGATGATGATGATGATGATATATTTTGGCCTTGGATCATGCCTGACAGACTAGACCTAGGAGCACAGACCATAACCAGCCAATTACCTATTTCCAGACATGATCTATCAATGAGCTCTTTATCCGATATGTTTTTCCTTAAGGGATTCAGATGTACCAATCTACAGACTCCCTCTTCGGATTGTTTTGTTGTTTAGTCCAAATTCAGCCCCAATCAAACATAGTCCAGCCATGCCTTTCGCATATTTTTATAACTCCATAACTATATACTTTATGGCTTTATGGCTTTCAAATAGGATATAATTTGAGGGTGATTTAGCTGCTATTTCTCACAGGTCAAGTAACAATAAAGGTTCCTAACTGCCTCAGAGTGTATTATAGTAGTAATAGAAGTGCAGCTGTGTCTGTGGTATGCTGCAGAAGTGCTGTTCTGATGTACCTCTGTCTACATAAACTGAAGCAGATTTTCTGTTGTCTCCCCCTGGTAAGTTGTATACAGGTGAGCCATTAAAATATATATATATATATATCCCCAACCTGACACCTCTACACTTATTCATCTGGCCGAACTTGTTCTCTCCCTCAACTGCTTCTCGTTTGTGGGGGATTTTTACCAACAGGTCATGAGAATGGGCCCCAACTATGTGAACCTGTTCGCTGGCTACATTGAGACACAAATATTCTAACGATTCACTGGTCCCACTCCCAAACTATATGGCTGTTATATTGATGTCTGTATCGGTGCAACCTCACTCTCCCGCGAACAACTAGACTCCTTCCTCTCCTTTGTCCAATCCTTCCATCCTGCTCTCAAATTCTGCGCTATTTCCAACACTTTCATCGGATTTCTCGACATTTCTGTCAACATATACCACTCTGCTCTCACTACCTCCATCCACTACAAGCATACCCACTCACACTCCTACCTTAACTTCTCCTACCCTACCCACACCAAACTCTTCATTCCCTACACCCAATTCCTCTGTCTTTGCAGGCTCTGCAGTGACAACCATGACTGAAACTCAGTCTCAACTCATGGCTGATGCTTCATCATTTATGGATATACCCTCACCACTATGTACACAGCCCTTGGCAGAGCACGGTTCATGGACCGTGCTTCTGCTCTCTCTCTCTCCGCACCCACCCTGCCATTGCCTGTTCCCCGTTTTCCCTCACCTACCACCCCTCTACCCTCCCCTCCAACACACTATTCTCCATGCCTTCCGGCAACTCCACTCTAACCCCTGTACCTCACACATCTTCCCCAACCCACCCCTTCTCTCCTTCAAACAATCCCACAACATGCATGTCCTCCTGGTCTACAGTTTCTTCCCTAACCCCACCTCCCATCCTGGCTCATTCCTTTGCTCCTGCCCACACTGCCACACTCGTCTCTACCTCTCCAAAACCACCATCCTCACAGGCACCCATCATCATCCCTATCATATCACCAACTCCTTTACCTGCACTTCTAGCAACATCATTTACTGCATCTCCTGCTCTTTCTGCCCTTCTCTGTACATCGGTCAAACGGGACACTGCTTGGCTGACCGGTTTACACAGCTCCTCCAAGATATCAGACTCAGCAATGACACTTCTACTGGTCATTCACTACAACACCTGTCTGTGTTCAAATTGTCTTTGCACAGGAGCCATCCATACTCCTGCCTTTGCTGTGAACAGGAGTTAATCTTCTCTCTTCGCTCCTTTGTGCCATATGGACTCAACTCCCCCCTCCTCTCTTCATTGATACCACCACCCCCTCAACCTACACATCCCACCACTACCCCCACACCCCTGTTCACACATCCCAACCCCCACCACTCCACACACATCAGAACTGACAACTTCTCAGCACCCACACCACACACCCATGCAATTTCATTACCTGTTCATGTAAAGTTTCTCTCTTTTGGGTTATTATTTCCAAAGATACCAACACAGCAATAATACAAAAATATTATAATATTGTGTCTTGGTGATAACTGATTTTTATCTAAAATCTTAATCATGTAAAGAAGCTTTTGAGATTTAGTTTTGAACAGGACTATGCTATCAAAGAGTCAAAGGCAGGGCTTTGGTTTTGCTTGTGAAACAGAGAAACTATTTCCAAAATCAATGGACAGCAGCAAATGTAGAAGATATTGTTTCCTTCATCCTGGTGTAATGTTATGCAAGAAAGATACAGAACGGTGCACCAGCATGACCGCAGCCACTTGGCTGAAACACATAAATAAATAAATAAATATGCATTTCAACCACATATCAATTGAAGTTTAGAAAGTGTGAATACACAGTTTCCAGTATAATATAGATACAATTCTATTCATGTTAAAATTTACAAATTCAGCATGACACTAATTTTTGTTTACAAAATTTAATTTTTTTTCATAAATTCAACATAGAACATATTGTTCAAAAATTTGACTTTAAAATAGACAGATCACTGCAATGATGTACCATCAACACCCTAATCTACAAACAGGTCAACCTACCGTTGTCCTGTCAACTCCCTGTTACATAAACCCTGTTATATAAATGTATCACAGAAATATTGTCCTGTCAACTCCCTATTATATACACCAGTCACAGAAATTTTGTCCAGTCAACTCCCTATTATATAAACTTCTCACAGATATGTTATCCTCTCAACTCCCTACTATATAAACTTGGCACAGAAACGTTGCCCTCTTATCTCCCTATTGTAAAAGCTGATCACAGAAATGTTGTCCTCTCAACTCTCCATTATATAAAGTGGTCACAGAAGTGTTGTCAGCTCCCTAACCTCTGACCTGCTTATAGCAATGTTGTCCTCTTGAATGTCATACTAGTTTGAATTAAATACTGAAAAAGTCCTCTTAAAGTTTAATTATGTGTCAGAAAGTTGAACATAAATTTGTTTCCATATACAAGTCAGAATAATTTTCTTCTTAGCCATTCCTGATTGAATTTCATGGTTCTCCACTTTTCAATTTACAATAAGTTCATAATGAACATTTTTGTTTTGAATATTTTGAAAATGTGGTAAAGTAATGACAGTGTTGTAGGATTTAATATCAGCAGATTGTATCCAGGCCCGTTTCCAAATCAAGTGAACCCAATACATCTGTTTCAGTATTATTAGAGTAATACATCACACGCACACACAAACATCTCTAAGTCTCTCCCTGGGACTCAACAATTTTATTCAATAATTCAAAGCAACCAATTACGAATCATTCACTCAAAAGGTGATTATAAATCTTATTCCAGAAATTGTCAAGTTGCAAGAAAGAGGAGGAAAAAAATCGCTAAAATCCCCAGAGATGTGATTAAACATTTTGATTTCAAATAACAAATGAGTAGCATTAAGCAAAAGAAATATATTAGTTTCAAATTTTCACTCAACAATTTCAGGTGAGGGTTAAATCAATTACATCGACCCCAGTGTCCAGCTGGTACTTATTTTATTGACCCCGAAAGGATGAAAGGTAAAATTGTCCTTGGCAGCATTTGAACTCAGAACATAAAGACAGACAAAATGCTGCTGAGTATTTTGCCCAGCGTGCTAATGATTCTGCCAACTCGCCACCCTAAGCAGGAATTATATATTAATCAGAAAGCATTCTCGTTGAACAAAATTAAATCTATGACAATAATATGAAAAATTGTTTGGTTTATTGAAATCATTATCGGAATCGGAATTTTCACTTTTTTCTGGTCTCCAAAATATTACAAAATGTTCTGAGATCTAAACTAGGTTGATAGCATTCAGGCTCTACTCAAGCTAAACACTCCTCAACTACCTTGAACATTATTACAACAATACCAAAATGTGACAGTTGTCTTCCAAATTGAATGGATCTTTGTTATTTAGTGAAGTAGAAGTGTGAAATAATTACAGGATTAATGAGAGAGAAAATATAATGAAATGATGCCAGCTGTCAGCAAATGGAAAACTAAGAAAACACAATAGAAAAGAAATTCAGTTTCTGTTCTATGTAACTTATATGATCTGGGCTAAAGAGAGACCAAGTTTTGAAAATAAACAGAAAATGCAGAGGACAGAAGTAATATGAATTTGATGTCAAGTGATTATTGCAGAGGGCAGTTGGTGTTTTGGAATTGTGGGTACAATGGAAAGGAATGAATGGTCAAGAAATGGCAGTGTAACACATAGAAGATGAATTTAAGGAGTAATGAGTATAAACTGAGAATCTATTGTCTGTTGGTTCTACTCCAATGTATGAAGTCGATTCATGAGGAGTTTGAGAAGGAGAGTGTCTCCAGAGAAAATCTAGAAAACATTCTTCATACGTGTAAACAACAGAATTTGTTTAACCTTACAAACAGACGCCGCGTAGCAAGTGTGCAAATGTATAAAGTGTTCAAAGTGAGAAATGACTCTGATTCAGCTCCAGAGGACTGAGAATAGCATGTGAGATGTGGACAGAGGTCAGCATGTAGTCAGTGTGTGTGTTTATTGTATATACTGTGTATATATACTGCGTATATACATGTGTGTGTACATACACACAAGCACTTTGTGTGTGTTTATAGATGTATAGAGTGTGCTATGTATAAAGAAAAGAAAACAAGAAGGAGATGACAAGTTGAGACATCTTTCAAGGGTAATCTCTAAGAAAAAGGAAGACATATGAGATGAGGGGGAAACAATATGTTAACAATGTCCAATAAAACAATCTATGAAGGAAAAACTTCTCAGTTGTTCACATTTGTTATTAAAGAACTCTCAAGTCTGGTTGTATTGAGGAGCAACACAGGGAAACATTTGAGAGTTCGAAAAGGAAGAATGTGATTTGGGATGTTCACATTTTAAATAATTTCCATAAGATATGCAAAGTTTTTACACCAATGAAATACGATCTCAACATAATTTGAGATACCTAGAATTATCTCATCTAGAGATAACTTAAAAACACTTGCTTATCTCCATAACTTTTTAAGTATGACTTCTATTTCCATTTAAATAAAATTTAGAAATGATGGCAAAGGGAACTAATCAATCTCTAGAGAACTGGCTGTTAATTACACCTGATATTTCACTGTTACAGACTGAACAAACTAAACAAGATTCACAGCAAACACTGAAGCATTGCAAAACTGAAATATACCAACATCTTTTTTGTAATCAATACTGTCACTTTTATGTAAAATTAAATAAAAATTTCTTTCAAAATGTTCACTGACACCAGCTGGAGGCTTAATAAACTACACAACTTCAAACACGTTAATGAGACAAATTATTTAATTAGATAACAAAGAAATGCTCTGAAGAATTTCATGGTATTTGTTATGTGTATGAGAAACGCAAGAAAGAAGTCGAGCAAATACATCGCAGAATGAACGAGAACATTAGATAAGAGAAGAAATATTTAACACAACATAAAGTATGATCTGTGTGTACAAAAACAAAAGAAATGTGTAAGTTGTAAAGAGAAGACTGTGAACCGGTTTCAACAGAAAGGGGACAAACTGATAGAGTTATGGAAAATAAGTTTGAATTTTTAAAAAATAGTTTACGGAATACATTTAATGTTTACCTTTTGTAACTGTTTTGTTAATGTGTAAACCAAGTGGTCATCTGTAGAGAGTATATTTTGATGATGATGATCATAATAATAATAATAATAAGAAGAAGAAGAAGATAGCTGGAGTGGTCAGTTATTCATACCGTTCAGGTCTACTGTCTCAACAGTACGATAGACAACTGTGCAGTGACAGGCCAGCTAGACAACACAATTGTTCAGCTCTTCATCATTTAGTCCAAAAAAACATGTCTGAGAAAAGATCAACTTTCTTCCATCCCTACAAGCCTTTGTCCAGTGGTCAGTTAGAGGAGTAAAATTAAACAAAATATTTAACCGCTTAAACAACCAAGCAATTGCATGATATATAAAATGGCGTCAGCAGAATTTGGGTGTAAATAGTAGGAGCTTAAACAGCTTAAGCTTTCACTTGTTCATGTTGTGCATGCCTCATCTTTCTCACTGTTCAATTACATAAGACAAATATTGGAAAACTAATTTGTTATTAATAACCAATAAGAATTTTGTACAAAATCAGAATTTTGTACAAAATAAAGTATTTAAGTATCTTTATACATTTTGCTGTCTACAACAGTGTTAGATGTATATGTGTACACATTTCTGCACGTGTGCAGATGAAAAAAGAATGATACTGCATCGGCTTTTGTATTGGTGTATGCATATGTGCAGAAGCGCATGTGCACATTTATGATTACACAAGGTGTGAGAATAATTTAAAAACCAACAAAAGTTACATTTTTTTTTTTTATTTCAATTTTCTATTTGTAAAAAGCAGTAGATGCAGTGAGAAGGGTGGGTGTGGGGGGGTCATTCAATTCGTAGACAATTTGTAAATTCCTTTTGACAGAAGAAGTGTCAGGGTAAATTAAAATGAGAGAAAGATCATGTTGACCAAAGGCCCACTTTGGCCATTTAACAATCCCCATTTTCCCAAAAGAATCAGTAAGAAAGCCATGAGAAACGAGCAAAGTAACAGTGACTACACATGGACAGCGTGAGCAAAGCAGAGATCTCATAGAGAAAAATCTAACACACACACACACACACACACACAAAAGCCAACAAAGCAGAGAAAGCAGGCTGCAGCAAACAGTGTTTTCTATTTTCCCTGCGCCTCTTCATAATACAACTCTCTTGCTTCTCTCACACCATACCCAGGAATATGAAGTACATAGCAGTACCCTGAATAACAATGTGTGGGGTGGTGACGGGCAGATAGTTGTGTGTTGGTGTGAGAAGGAAATGACAAACACATCTAAAGAAGGAACAAGGACTAAGAGGAAAAAAATCTGCCCGAAATCAATTGTTATTGTTTTCCTTTCTTTTTCCTACGTGTGCATTTCCTTCAAATTCACAAACCCTCTTTCTCTCTCACAATGCAAAGTAGTTAGTGCTGCCACCCATCACTGGTGCAGACATCATTTCTCCTCTCCTGTGCTGGACCACCCCACACTCGCTTCTCCCTACAAGCATCTGTGTTGTGCACTTGCTCAGCCTCAATATTAGTCATATGACCCACACACGATACTTAAACTAGGCCAACCACCTGGTTTCTAGAAGTTGTATGTTGCAAAACAAAGCAATTCTTTAAGAAATAGACTGTAAATAAATTCTATTTCACACAGTCCAAATGAGTGTAGACTTGCAATCACAATTTGAATCACTGAAACTTGCTTTTCTATGAAAAGCACACAGGTGACAACATCCTGTTTCTCTCTTCCAGTCTATACACATAAAAGTGTCTGTGTGTGTGTGTGTGTGTATATATATATGCACACACAAAATCAGTAGCCATCTAGGAACTGTCACATTGCAGTTTTCTACAACATGCATGCACAAGGTAACTGACTGACTGGTATGTGTGTGTGTCTTCTATTTTTTAATTCCACTGAGGAGGGAGCCGATTTCCAACAAAGATACAAGGCTCCATCTTTGGGATGTAGTTAACACAGATAAATTCACATTTGGAACTTGAGAAAAGTTTGTCTGTCTGTCTGTATGTAGCTGTCATTCAGAGTGTGGTTGTCTACAGGGAGACAATGATATAATGAAGTTATAGGGAGTCATAAAGCAAATTTCAAGAAGAAGTCAATGTCAATTTAATACTATTACAAAGACATCTACTCAAAGTTAACTTTTCCGAAGTATTGTTTCACATTAAATTAATATTTTAAATTAGCCACAACTTTATATCTCACAGAATTACATTAACTAATTAACCTTAAGAAATATAACTGAATCAAACATAAATGACAGGGGAACGGAGAATTGTTTTTAAATTTTTAGCAAGAGTAACTTCAAAAGATAATAGTATATAATGATAAGAATAGCAGAGATTGTAGCAGAACCAAGATAAGTGAAATGGCTGGATGCTGTTAAAATAGATACATATTGAGGGAGAAATAGGTTAATGAGGTGCTGTGTGATATTTAGACAGAGAGGTAGTATGATAATATAGAGAGGTACAATGTGATATGTAGAGAAATATACTATATTATAAAGGAACCAAATTAGAGGTGAACAGCGAATTAGGTTTGAAGGAATGTTTTAAAAGATAATTAAGTGAAGATAAAAGTGGAATAACAAAACAGATCGCTGACAAAGAAGAAATACTGAACAAGTCAGGCCACTCTAATCTAAATAATCTGGTTTAATAGAGAGGGCTGTGAGTTGAGCAATATTTCATAGTAAAGAAGTTGCACTCATTGTTTTAATTTCAGCAAACAAACAAAAAATAAGATTTACTATTGTCATGTTCTTTTACAATATTAACTCAACATCAAAACTAAAGAAGGAACCTCTATATGGTTGCTAGAAAAGCAGCCAAATCTCACTCAATTTACACCTAACTATCTTAAAAGGGGACTTTGATGCAAAAGTGAGCGGCTACACACACACACATACATAATTGAATGTCTATGTTATATATGGCACATCCACTCCCATATGACAGACTGGTTATGTAAAAGTGGATGTCTGTCTGTAAAGTCAGTTAAGTAAAAGTAAATATATAAACATACAGAAAGTTAAGTTACTAATGCAGTAAGTTGGAATTCATAGCTAAGATAAAGAATGGATGGTGAGAGAGAGAGAGAGAGAAAGAAAGAGAAAATGGAGAGGGAGATGGCTGAGAAAAAGTAAAGCGAGTGTGTGTGTGTGTGTGTGTGGGCAGGCACAGGCGCGCGCTTCTTATAATATTAAACAGCCAACTATCAATAGTAACATCTATGTTAGAAGTAAAAGACAGTAAAGCTGGTAGAGACATGTACCAGCAAAACTGGTGTTGACCTGTCCAACGACTACTACTACTACTACTACTACTACTACTACTAGTACTACTACCACCACCACTACCAATACCACTACTACTACCACTATTACTGCAACTGCTGCTGCTAATATTACTACTACTACTACTACTACTACTACTGGCACCAGCACAAGGGAAGCAAGACATGCGCTGTAGATGCAAGTTAACTGGAAACCCAATCCCCAAACCCAACTGTAAACTGCAATATCTCATTGAAATAAGTTAGTAACAAGTAAATGAGAAATAGGATAGGGTATAGAATACTGTGTGCAGTTGAAAAGTAACATGTGTACATACTACAGACAAACAGAATAAGCCAATGCTGTGTGTGAAACACATAAGAGAATGGCTGTATGCAATGTGCGCGCGCACATGCACGCACGCATGCACACACACGCACACAAACACACACATATTGGGATCAGCTCCTTGTTGAAGAAAGCTGCTATGACTGCCAGTTTATAGCAATGCAAGAGAACGGTGCAGTTAGCTCCTTATTTAATTTTCTTATTAAAAACTAACAAGTCACTAATATATACTTACATACATTCTATTTTTATATATATATATAT